>NC_060899.1:337500-342500 GCF_014805685.1 Silurus meridionalis | reverse complement strand
AGATCAACTGCTTTCATTTTTTTATTTTTTTTTTATTTATCAAAAAATGGAGAGATATTCAGTTAGATCTGATCAGTTTGAAGTGTTTTTGTTTGATCCTGGAGAAACTGTTGCATCTGGCTGAGTTCTTCTAGGATCCTGACACTTCACCCTGAGCCCACTGCAGTCCCCTCCTGTCTCTCAGACGTGTGAATGAGCAGCACGTTAGCACAGTGTGTTAGCACAGTGTGTCAGTCAGGAAGCCTGAGGGTCGTGGGTTCGAGCCCCACTCGGGGTAGATGGTGTGTTCAGAGCTGGTGTCCCTCAGACCATGGACATCTGGTTTATATCACACCGTACAGCAGCACATGGAGCCATGAACAGGTCCAGGTTCAACACAAGTTAGAATCAGAGCCTCAACATGACTCCATACACATTTTTATACAACCAATCACACTGCCTTACACTGTGGGGGCGGAGCTACTGTTACTATTCACACGTTTATGAATTCTCTATTAAAGCAATTTATTTTAAGCAGGATTTTATTCATTAAAGATTTGTGTTGTATTTTTAGCCAGTTACAGTTACTTTTCATTCCTGCACAGGTTTTTTCCTGAAGCACTTCTTACAGCAGCTATAAACACTCGTCTCTTCATTCCCTCTCTTTATTCACTTAATCAGAGTAGATAAGGTAATGGGGAAGATCTCAGCGTTACCTCTGACTGATACACAGCACTGACACTGGAGACTCCTTCCTCCTTCTCCTAAAAAAAAACATAATGTTCTACTATAGAAGCCAAACCTTCACTAGTGTCAGAGCTGCTGTTCCAGAGAACTCACCACCTTCTGACCAATCAAGACCAGAACTCAGAGTTTCATTTATATGTCTGGCTTTTGGGTCAGATGATTGTGTGTGTGTGTGTGTGTGTGTGTGTGTGTGTGTGTGTGTGTGTGTAGGTATCTGGAGTATGTTCGTATTCCTCACACTGAGCCTCTGGAGTTTGAGTTTCGTTGGGGTCAGAGAGCAGAGAGTGAAGTATCAAAGCTGAAAATGCTTCAGTTTATAGCAGAGGTGAGTTCTGTTTGTCTGTCTCTCGTTCTGTCTGTCTGTCTGTCTGTTATCTGGTTAATGTTCTGTGGTAATCCCAGGCCTCCAGATGGGGAGCATCTGTACTCAGCAGCTGAAGGAGATACAGGAGAGCTGGTGTAGGAGATATGGTAGAGATGATGATTAGATTAGATTAGATTAAACTTTGTCACTACACATGTACAAGTACAAGGCAACGAAATGCAGTTTGGGTCTAACCAGAGTGCAATAACAGCAAGTGCAGGATATCCAGTGTTACATGATTTACATAATTAAATAAAATAGAATATATGACTATAAACAGTAATTTACAGATAAATATAATATACAGATGATAGATACGTACTATTAACATGATTTACATTTTAATTTATGATGATGTAGGAGATGCAGGAGATGATGATGTAGGAGATACGGGAGAGATGATGATGATGATGATGATGTAGGAGATACGGGAGAGATGATGATGATGATGATGATGTAGGAGATACGGGAGAGATGATGATGATGATGTAGGAGATACGGGAGAGATGATGATGATGATGTAGGAGATACGGGAGAGATGATGATGATGTAGGAGATACGGGAGAGATGATGATGTAGGAGATACGGAGAGATGGTGATGATGTAGGAGATACGGAGAGATGATGATGATGATGATGATGATGATGTAGGAGATATGGGAGAGATGATGATGATGCAGGAGATACAGGAGATGATGATGATGATGATGATAATAATAAACCAGAAAAAGCCAGAAAATAAACGAAGGAAAATAAAAGTTTGGGTTTTTAATTTAAATATTTTTTGCACTTGTGTGTAATGTTTAAAAGTCTTATATTGTGTGTGTGTGTGTGTGTGTGTGTGTGTGTGTGTGTGTGTGTGTGTGTGTGTGTGTGTGTGTGTGTGCCCACAGCTACATGATCAGGAGCCTCAGTCATGGACTCAACAGTACAGAGAAGCCACGAGTGCAGAGAACACACAGAGATAACGCAACAGGAGTGTGTGTGTGTGTGTGTGTGTGTGTGTGTGTGTACAGAGTCAGTGTTCATTATTATCTCCTTATGGTTCCTCATTATTTCCCTCTTAACATTGAGATGATATCTGGAACTATTTGCTTATAGCAAACATAAAACTTTGGTTATTAGAAGGTACATTAGATACCTGAGTGTCTTCACGTCCACACACGGCTTCTGTTCCTGTCCTGAGTGAGAAGTTCATCACTGAAAACAGCCTGTGATACCAGGACAGTGTGTGTACTGCTGGTTAATGGTGGAAGGGGGCGTGGCCTGATGGATTAGAAGTGTAAATGTATTGGCACCCCTATTTTATTTCACTTCTTCCAAACTTTTTTAATAATACAGAGCTGAAATGATCTCCAGCTTTCTCTTCTTCATTTAACTGGTGCTTACTCAGTTCTTCCTGAAGAAACACTCAGTAATGTGTTTAAATCTTCTCTCTCTCTCGCTCTCTCTCGCTCTCTCTGTCTCTCTCGCTCTCTCTGTCTCTCTTGCGCTCTCTCTCTCTCTCTCTCTCTCTCTCCCTCCCTCCCTCCCTCCCTCCCTGTGCTTTCATTTGCACCAGAAATGCCAATAAAATCACAATAAATCTCTGCATGAGGAGTTTCTCCTTTTGTTCCTCAGGAATGTCTCTGCAGGTACACACTGTACACAGTATAACTTTAAAGATTTCTGTATTCAATGTTTTTCTCCTGATCCCTTTGAAGATCAGCTTACAGGAGAATCACACACACACACACACACACACACACACACACACACCCACTGCTAATGATTAATTAACAATAAACTAAGCTGATATTTCATATTTCCCTGATTATTCATACTCTACATATTTACACACTATTGTTCTTTTAGTAAAGAAATAAATGTTTATCAATATTATAAAGTAAATAAAACTTTTAGCACAAAAAATGTCTGAAAATTCTAGAAAAAAACCAAACGTCTGCTGTTCCAGAGAGGAGAAAAGCAGAGGGATGATGTGAGTGATGAAGTTGAGCTGGAACTCTGGACCTGAATTTGATCTCCTCACTGAAACACGCAGTGGCCTGCAGCCAAGTTCTACAGATCTAACGGTGTTCACGACACACTGTATCTGTCTGTCACATGTATGACGTGTGTGTGACGTGTTCATCCTCCTCACACACTCCTGTACATGTAGAGAAGAGGTTTAACCCTGAGTCTGACAGAGAGACCAGCAGATGAGATTAATCACATTCATCAAAATTATAGTGATGATGATGATGATGATGATGATGATGATGATGACTCATTTCTGCTCTCAGAAATATAAAAACACTTCACAATCTGATTCACTGCATTAAATATCAGTTTCTTTTTATCATTATATTTTATAGGTGATTATTTTAAATGTAAGCTTTTTTTTTTTAGATTTGAGCAAAAATTGTTAAGAACTGAACTGATTCTCATGAACAAATTGTGAGAGATTGAATGAATGAGTATACTGGTTTATACAGGGTTGAACTGGTTTATACAGGGTTGAACTGGTTTATACTGGTTTGAACTGGTTTGTACTGGTTCCCACGCAGAGAATGAGAAGAAGCAGACTAAATTAGAATAATTGAACTGTAATTGGCGGCGAAGAATCGAAGCTTTCTAAGAAGTTCGAGTTCTTTGGGATTTGAAGATACTGGGGGCGGGGTGTGGGCGGGGACTGTAGGTGACATCATAGTTTAAACTTTAGTCCGATCCCTCCATGTTGTGAGAGCGGAGATCGGACTGGTGAAACCGGGGACAGGAACCAAGTCCACGAAATCTCCACGCGCGCAGTCTCGGAAATGACTCGTTGAGTGGGTCGGTGTCGGTGTCGGTTCGCTGAGCTGATGCCCCAATGGAAAGGCGCGTCTTCGGTGCCGCGGTTTCCAGCGCTTTAAACAAGGCGTGCGCGCGATCCGCCACCGCGCACCGTTCAACCCGCCGTGCGCGCGCCTCCGGAACCGCGGATCTATGAGGAGGATGATGATGATGACGAAATCGGGGATTGTGATGATGAAGAAGATGGTGATGATGGTGAAGCCCAGAGTGGGGCGCGTGCTCCTCGCCACATGTGCAGGATCTTTCTTTATTCTCATTTTATATTTCCAAAGCAGTTCAAGAACCGGTGAGTTCTCCACACACACACACACACACACACACACACACACACACACACACACACGTGTCTACAGAGTGAAATTAATGCTGTGATTGAATTTCAGTTCAGTTTTATTTGTTTGGAGTTTTTAACTTTGATCATTTTCTCAAAGCGGCTTTACAGAGATAAAGAGGTTCTAAAATTCTATAAAGAATGGAGAAGTTTAGTGTCTATCAGTTTGTTCCTTATAAGTTTCTCCCTAATCAGTGATCCAGTGGTGAGTGTGGTGAATGAAAAACTCCCTGAGACTTCATGAGGAAGAAACCTTTTGAGGAACCAGACTCTAAACAGAACCTCATCCTCAACACTGAATGTCCATCATTACAGTTCCATCAGTGTTGAGGTTAGAAACTGTTCAGTGATGTTTACAAGCAGAACTGTTCATACAAACTGTGGTCCTGAGCACATTGTAGCAGACTGTTGATATTAATTACAGTCCAAATCCATCCTCAAAGTTCTTCAGTTACTCAAACTGTGGGGTTTATAAGAGAAACATCTGCCCCCTGCTGGAGTCTTCATTATTTAAGGTACCAACAAATAGCCTGCACCTTTTGATCTAAGTAGGCGTGGAGGATCATACTGGTACAGAAGTTCACTCAGATACTGCGGTGCGAGAGCGTTAAGTGCTTTATACGTCAGTAGTAGTATTTTCCAAATTTTTGTGGTGCTGTGTGATGGTTCTCGTTGTGTGAGACAGTTCCTAGTGTGTGTGACTGTTTCCGGTGTGCGTGCGACTGTTTCCGATGTGTATGATTGTTCC
>NC_060899.1:302500-327500 GCF_014805685.1 Silurus meridionalis | reverse complement strand
TACTTTGTCTGATCTACTGTGTCCAACCTCTGACCTGTTTACAGAGTGGGGTGGGGTTTACAGCATGGGGCGGGGTTTACAGCATGGGGCGGGGTTTACAGCATTGGGCAGGGTTTACAGTGATCAGACTACACTGTGAGGATGTATATGAGAGTTGGAAGACATTAGAAGAAGGATTTGTAGATCCTGTAGGACATGTGAACTTTAATGACAGTTCTGACTCACAGATACATCCACAGATCTCTCCACCATTACCTGCTCACTCAGCTGTCTTTCTGTGTGTGTGTGTGTGCGTGTGCGTGTGCGTGTGCGTGTGTGTGAACAGAGCACCTTTTGGGAAAACCTGGTTTGGCAGGAAAGTTGAGGAGAACCCCCCTGCAGACTCGATGGATGCTCGATGGAGATCAGGTAATCCCCACACACACACACACACACACACACACACACACACACACACACACACACACACACACACACACACACACACACACAGATCCCCTGTTTTTCTACAGAAGATCCAGAAAATAGGAGCTGGCACAGTGTGGTTCTGTTCTAATCCAGTGTTTTTCAGTAAAAAAATAAACCTCCATGTGTACATTTACACACACACACACACACACACACACACACACACACACACACACACACACACACACATACACACACACAGAGAGCATGCACAGTTATTTATGAGATGTTTGTGCAACTGAAGTTTGGAGCTTTAGGTGGAGATCAGGTTTCTTGAGCTCAGACTTGGTCTTTACATCTCTGAGTAAGAAGTAATTTGTTGCTGCACAGAAATGTTCAGAAGGTCTCCTGAGTGTCATTTTCATTGTGTCCTCAGCAGAGGAACACTGCATGACTTTTTTCTGAAGGTCTGATGATGGGAGGATAATTTTGCAGATGAACACGTAATGCAGGACGTGTTGTAACGTCCGTGTCGAGAACACGAGAAGTTCCTCCTCAGATGACTTATTGAGAAGCCAGTTTACAAGAAATGCCTTTGAGTTAGGATTAAAGCTACAGCAGTGAGAGAGAGAAAGAGAGAGAGAGAGAGAGAGAGAGAGAGAGAGATAGATAGATAGATAGATAGATAGATAGATAGATAGATAGATAGATAGATAGATAGATAGATAGATAGAAAGAAAGAACTTTATTGTCATTGTATTGATCATGTACACAGCAACGAAATGCAGCTTGGCATCTACCAGAAGTAAAAAAGTAGCAATAGTGCAGATAAATAAGTAGCGTATGTACAGCATGTGATATATTTATATATATTTATATGTAAACATCTGTACAGTGAATAAATATAAAGGCTGTAGCAGTGCAGAGACGTTTAGACGTTGTTGAGAAGTACAGATAAATGTTCTAAGGCTATGGCTTTGAAAATAAAATGTTGTAGACACTGGTGTAAAGGAACAAGTACAAGATTATAAGATTTTGCTATTAAAATGTGTGAGCTGAATAACACGTCTAATAATAACTAAAAATATGTGTGGAGAATGAGGAGTAAATAAAATACAGTGTGTATAATTGTACAGAAGATCTATACAGTGTTTATACAGTGTCAATACAGTGTTTATACAGTGACTATACAGTGTTTATACATGGACTACACAGTGTTTATACAGAGTCTATACAGTGCCTATACAGTGGATATACAGTGTTTATACAGTGACTATACAGTGCTAATACAGTGTTTATACAGTGACCATACATTGCTAATACAGTGTTTATACAGTGACTATACAATGTCTATACAGTGACTATACAGTGCTAATACAGTGTCTATACAGTGTCTATACAGTGTTTATACAGTGTCTATACAGTGTTTATACAGTGACTATACAGTGCTAAAACAGTGTTTATACAGTGAATATACAGTGTCTATAGTGTTTATACAGTGCCTATACAGTGTCTATACAGTGTTTATACAGTGACTACACAGTGTTTATACAGAGTCTATACAGTGTCTATACAGTGCCTATACAGGGATATACAGTGTCTATACAGTGTGTATAATTGTACAGAAGATTTATACAGTGTCTATACAGTATCTATACAGTGTCTATACAGTGTATATAAAGTGTTTATACAGTGTTTATACAGCGTCTATACAGTGTTTATACAGCATCTATACAGTGTTTGTACAGTGTCTATACAGTGTCTATACAGCATCTATACAGTGTTTATACAGTGAACTAACGGTGTAGTGTAGAGTTCAGTAGGGTGATGGTGATGGTGGATGAAAAAAAGCTGGTCCTGAACCTGCGGGTCTGGTGCGTATGTGCCTGTATCTCCTTCGTGATGGAAGGAGGTTAAACAGTTTGTGACTGGGATGTGAAGAGTCCTTGAGAATGTTGTGAGCTCTGCGCAGACATCTGCTCTGGTGAAGGTGTTCACTGGCAGGTAGTTGGGTGCCAGTGATGCGTCGGGTGATATTGATCAGCCTTTGCAGGGTTTTACGTTCACACACAGTGGAGCCTCTGTACCATACAGTGATGAAGTTGGTCAGGATGCTCTTGATGATGCAGCAGGAGAAATTCGTTAAAATCCCTGGGGATACATAAGCGTTCTTAAGACTCCTCAAGAAGTACAGGCGTATTTGGCGTATTGAGTGAATAAAACTGCAGTTAGTGGAGAAATTACTACTAAATCGCAAAATCTGGAGAGATGCTGGGCCTCGCATTGTGCATGCGCCGCCATCTTGGTCATCCACGTCTCTGTTCCTCTCACATTTCACTTCTTTCACGCGAGCAGGGGGCAGATCTCTGTTTACAATGGACTAAAATCCACCCCTAATCCAGAAATACACACACTCATTCAGCAGTTTTTATTCTTTACTGATCTCCAGTCAACCTGCAGAAAACTGTACTGATGATATACGCAGGAGCTGGACTGGGATCAGAACCTGGGATTTGTTCTTAGATACAGAGATGTTCTGAGCTGCACTACACTGAATCTTCTGAGTAATCAAGCCTGTGGATCTGTTCTTCTGTAACGGGGAGGTGTGAGCTTATTGGTTAGGGAATTTTACTTTGGATCCGAAGGTAATGAATTAAAAAACCCAACGACACCAATTTGCTGCTCCTGGGCCCCTGAGCAAGTGTCTACACAGTGCAGAAAATGCAAGATCTTCCCTGAAAGAGACGACGTCTGGATGGGAGCATATGTTGTTATAGAACTTGGATATACCTTTCAGCAGTGATGGTGCCTTTCCAGATGTGTAAGCTGCCAATGCCACACGCACTCATGCAACCCCATACCATCAGAGATGCAGGCTTCTGAACTGAGCGCTGAGAACAACTTGAGTTGTCCTTGTCCTCTTTAGTCCGGATGACATGGCGTCCCAGTTTTCCAAAAGAACTTCAAATTTTGATTCGTCTGACCACAGAACAGTTTTCCACTTTGCCACAGTCCATTTTAAATGAGCCGTGGCCCAGAGAAAACACCTGAGCTTCTGGATCATGTTTAGATACGGCTTCTTTTTTGACCTATAGAGTTTTAGCCGGCGACGGTGAATGGCACGGTGGATTGTGTTCACCGAGAATGTTTTCTGGAAGTATTCCTGAGCCCATGTTGTGATTTCCATTACAGTAGCATTCCTGTATGTGACGCAGTGGCGTCTAAGGGCCTGAAGATCACGGCATCCAGTATGGTTTTCCGGCCTTGACCCTCACGCACAGAGATTGTTCCAGATTCTCTGAATCTTTGGATGATATTATGCACTGTAGATGATGAGAACTTCAAACTCTTTGCAATTTTTCTCTGAGAAACTCCTTTCTAATTTTGCTCCACTATTTTTCACCGCAGCATTGGGGGAACTGGTGATCCTCTGCCCATCTTGACTTCTGAGAGACACTGCCACTCTGAGAGACTCTTTTTATACCCAATCATGCTGCCAAATGATCTAATGAATTGCAAATTGATCCTCCAGCTGTTCCTTATATGAACATTTAACCTCTTTTGGAATGTGTAGCTCTCATGAAATTCAAAATGAGCCCATATTTGACATGACATTTCAAAATGTCTCACTTTCAACATTTGATATTTTATCTGTATTCTACTGTGAATAAAATATAAGTTTATGAGATTTGTATATTATTGCATTCCTTTTTTATTCACAATTTGTACAGTGTCCCGACTTTTTTGGAATCGGGTTTGTAATCGAAACTAATATAATGTAATATGGCATAAGATAATACGGTGGAACCTGGGTATGTTGAGGGTCTAGGGGGACGCCAAAAAGCGTCGAGATAACCGATGATCGAGATAAACGAAAATCAATATGGTGGCAGTACATTAACGTGCTTAAAATTTCTTTATGTACATGATGTGTGTTAATAAATGAGAATGTACATGCACGTGTTTTTGGACGTTTTTTTACACAACAGCGTTGCCGCAATTTGTTTGATAAAGGCATGCTATAAAAATTTACATACATGTTTTAACTGTCAGGAAACCACCTGCCACACTGTCAAACCTCCACTTTCTCTGAAAAGCCGGCTTCAATCACGCACATTTAGCACTTATTACCAGCTCCTATTTTAACCCCTCACTTTCACACTGTCACTGTCCGTTATTGTTGGTATTTGTTGGTTCACGGCGGGCGTTGTTATCGTTCATGCATATCCCGGTACGTGCCTTCCCACTCGGACTCCGCACTCTCTCACCTCCGATTCCCCCGATCCTGCCGTTGTTAATTCTATGCTTTTGCTGCTCATCCCACGTTCTCCCGTGTGCTGTTCAGCGCCGCACTTCTACTTTCGCCTCCCGTTTATCGCATAACATTAACAACAAAAGGCATATGTGCACCAACTAACAGCAGAGATTTACCAGTATACAATACAAACCACCGTCGATTCTCAATACAAACCTTTATTATATTCTCCAACATTATAAAAACAAAGATCGCTCACAAAATCACTAAAAATGTGCGGAGTGTAGTTCGTTTTTACAAAAAGCTAACCAGTGTCAACATTAAATTCTCGAGTCATTTCACTCTGACACACAGGTCTGAAAAGTATCCTACACCTGTAGCATCTGTAAGGCTTGATTTTTCCACCACTTCCACGAGTTCTTCTGTGGCTGCACAGTGCGGATCGAGATAACCGACGTTAAGTGGCAAATTTTTCCCCCTTGTGCTCGAGATATTAGGGTTCGGCGACATAAAAAAATCTACATAACTGATTAGAAAATGCTAAGACAAAGCGAGAATTTGGCGGTTCCACTTCAAAAACGTCGACTTAATAGGGTTGGCGAGTTAACCGAGGTCGAGATAAGTGGGTTCCACTGTATTAATATTATAAATTATTTATAATCAGTTAAATTGTTTAATATTAAAATCACAAAGAATTAAACTGCATTCTTCATCACTTTGGTTCCAGTCATTTATTCATTTTAGGGGTTTATTTTGAATGTTTTGTTTCTGGTTTAGTTTGCTCCGCCCCCTCTCGACCCCACCCCTTTCCTGTAGATACACACACAGGTCAGTTGTTTTCAATGCTGTTATTATTGATTCTAATGTACGTTCTCTCTCCTCAGGGGGATCAGTCTGCTGTTGGGACGATGCTACAGACTCGCCAATTGTTCCTGGATGAGGCATGTCACTCTTACATGCGTAAGAGACGTGTACTGAGCCCAGAGGACCTGCGCCACCTGCTGGTGGATGACAGACACGGCCTACTTTATTGCTACGTTCCCAAGGTGGCCTGTACCAACTGGAAGCGAACGCTGATGGTCCTGACGGGTGACGGCCGCTACCGCGATCCTCTCTCCATCCCTGCTAACGAGGCCCATGCTCCAGGCCGGCTACGCTCGCTCTCGGAGTACTCCACCACCGAGATTAACCGCCGTCTGCGCACCTACCTGAAGTTCATATTCGTACGAGATCCGTTCGAAAGACTCGTCTCAGCGTACCGCAACAAATTCACACGGAGCTACAACACGGCCTTCCACAAACGCTACGGCACCAAGATAGTGCGCCGTCACCGCGCCAACCCACGGCCAGAGGCTCTGGAGAAGGGCAGTGACGTCTCATTTGAGGAATTCGTGTACTACCTGGTGGACCCACGGACTCAGCGTGAGGAGCCATTTAACGAGCACTGGGAGCGAGCTCATGCCCTTTGCCACCCTTGCCTCATTCACTACGACGTGGTGGGCAAATACGAGAGCCTGGCACAGGACTCGCGCTATGTGCTAAAGCTAGCTGGGGCAGAAGGAGAAGTGGAGTTTCCAGCTTCGTCTAAGAGCACGAGGACCACTGAGAGCATGGCGGCCAAATTCTTCAATAACATCAGTCCCTTTTATCAGAAGAAGCTCTACAATCTGTACCGAATGGACTTCCTGCTCTTTAATTACTCAACACCAACCTATTTGAAGTTCAGATGAGAGGAGCCGAGACAAAAGACGAGATGAGATGGTATGGGTTTGAGACACCACTGTTTTGATTGTGTGGCTGTTCTGAGGATCTTTTGATAATGACTCTCAGAGAAACTCTTGCAGAACTGATGGCAGCTGGCATCCTGCACATCTTCCAAAAATGCCTCAGTAATTCCTTTGGCCGTGTCCCGTGCCAGCTCAACTCCAGCGTACGTGCCTTCGTTCTCTGTGTTGTCTAAACTGGAGCGGGTTTCTTCATTAGCCGACAGAGACCACTTCATGCCATGGATTTCTCTCCAGCATGTCTTTTTTAATGTGTATATTTATGTTTTTTATGTATTTATTGTAAACTTTGTACTTTAAACTTGAACCGAAGTTTGTACTTAGAGCTGTGAATTTTTCTCCATAAAAACAAAACTTGACCAATCAGAATTGAGATTACTCTTTTCTGGGTTTGCTGTTACATTAGTGCCCTCTAAAGTCTGAACTGAGAATCACAACCACTACCAGCTTTTACCTCCTGAACCAGGAGAACCTCTAAACTGAGAACTGAGAGTTCTACAGCCACACCTAACATTTACAGACTCAGAAACTCAGAAAAGAGTGGGGCATTATGTAGCCAGGTGGAGTGTTTGGAAAAAAAAAGTGTTGGAAAAAGGATGGTGAGTGTGTGTGTTCAGTAGTGTATTCTGAGAAGAAGTGTTTCTGTTCTCCTCTCCTCATGGTGGATGAGGTGTGTTAGGAGAGAACATCTGCAGGTCAGCTTGGGTTGTCGTCTTTATGCTTGGTAACCAGAACTTCACCGTGGTTAGCATGAGCGCTAATCCTAATCACTGCTTCTGTGTCCAACTTTATGTTCATTATTGCAGAATGTTCTCAGAAATCATCTCCAAAATCTCTTTCAGGAAAGATAAAATGCTGGAGTCACAGCTGTAATCCAGACCTTCTCAGTGAACACACACACACACACACACACACACACACACACACACACACACACATATATATATATATATATATATATATATATATATATATATATATATATATATATATATATATATACTCACACTCACGCACACACGAACAGTGAATTGCTGGTCTTCTGGAAAGTATGTTATTTACTGTATCTGTACTCAATACTTCGTTCAGGGCTCCTTTTGCTTTAATTACTGCCTTGTGGGCGTAGCATGGAGGTGATCAGACTGTGGAATGGAGGTGATCAGATTGTGGCATGGAGGTGATCAGACTGCGGCATGGAGGAGATCAGACTGTGGCATGGTGGTGTTCAGTCTGTGGCATGGAGGAGATCAGTCTGTGGCATGGTGGTGTTCAGTCTGTGGCATGGAGGAGATCAGACTGTGGCATGGAGGAGATCAGACTGTGGCATGGAGGAGATCAGTCTGTGGCACTGCTGAGGTGGTGTGGAAGCCCAGGTTTCTTTGACAGTGGCCTTCAGCTCATCTGCATTTTTGGTCTCTTGTTTCTCATGTTCCTCTTGACAATACACCAGAGATTCTCTATGGGGTTCAGGTCTGGTGAGTTTGCTCCAGTCAAGCACACCAACACCATGGTCATTTAATCAACTTCTGGTGCTTTTGGCAGTGTGGGCAGGTGCCAAATCCTGCTGGAAAATTAAATCAGCATTTCCATAAAGCTGGTCAGTAGAGGGAACATGAAGTGCTCTAGAACTTCCTGGTAGACAGCTGTCCTGACCTTGGACCTGATAAAACACAGTGGACCAACATCAGCAGATGACATGAATCCCAAACCACCACTGACTGTGTGAAACTTTACACTGGACCTCAAGCAGCTTGGATTCTGTGCTTCTCTTCTTCCAAACTCTGGGGCCTTGATTTCCAAATTAAATGTTACATTTTATTTTCTTTCATCTGAAAAGACGACTTTGTCCCACTGAGCAACAGACTTTTTGTCCTTTGTCCAGGTAAGACACCTCTGACGTTGTCTCTGGTTCAGCAGAGGTTTGACACGAGGAATGAGTCAGTTGTAACTCATGGAGACGTCTGTGTGTGGAGGCTCTTGAAGTACTGACTCCAGCTGCAGTCCACTGTTTGTGAATCTCCACAAATTCTTGAATCTGCTTTGTTTAATCTTTTTCTACCACATTTATTTCTTCTATTCAACTTTCCATTAATGTGCTTGGATCCAGCAGTCCGTGAAGAGCAGCTTCTTCAGCGATTACCTTTTGGGTCAAACCCTCCATGTGCAGGGGGTCAATGATCGTCTTCTGGACAACTGTCAAATCAGCAATTTTCCCCCATGATTGTGGAGCCTGAACCAGACTGAGACGCCTTTTAAAGACTCAGGAAACCTGAGCAGGTGTTTGGATTTCATGAGCTAATTAGTGCGATACACCACGAGTCTCTAGTGTTCAACTTTTTCACAATATTCCCATTTTCTTAGATACTGAATTTTGGGTTTTCATCAGCTGTAAGTCAAAATAAAAAGAAATAAACACTTAAAATACTGTTTATACTAAATACTACGAATACTGGTTTTTGATTGTTTGCCGGGAATTTTGTGTTTGTATCGGCGTTAAAATTTTTACATTTCGTTTTTTTCTTTCTTAGCTTAAAAATCTCAAAATATTGTTTTGATTTCCTGCATCCTCTACTTTCCGTTGGCTATGTTTCGTCCCTTTTTGCTTTTGGAAGAGCGCTTTATTCCCTGTTCAAAGGTCTGAAAGCAGTGAGTGGAGGACATTCCCATCTGAACTATGAACACACACTACAGTAACCACATTAAGGTACTTAATTTCTCTGCTATGGCGAACAACCAGCTCATTCAGTGTGTGAAGTGTGACGTTAATCAGTCTTTCTCCACCGTTAGCGATAATTTTATCTGTGAGAAGTGTAAGTTAGTTTGCTCTTTGACGGAAAAGATCTTCGGCATTAGAGCTCTCACAGCGGGGCGAATGGGTGACGACTCGGCAGCATACTCGCAAAGCCAAGCTAACGCTAAGTCTTGCCCACGGGAGAACCATTCTTCTCCGCTTCACATGTCCAACAGGTTTGCTCTCCTCAGTGAAGCACCCGCTGAGAAACCCAAAAGAGCTCTGGTTATAGGAGACTCTATTCTGAGTTATGTGAAATTAGCTAGACCTTTAGGGGCACCAGCAGCACAGGTCATGTGTGTATCAGGAGCCAGGGTACCAGACATAGCAGGTCAGCTTAGGTTTTTAGGAAAGCACAGGTTCTCTAAGAGATTTTTTCACATAGAAGCTAATGATATACGCCTTCGACAGTCAGAGGTTACTAAGAGTAATATTATAGAGGTGTATAAATTAGCGAAGGCAATGTCTGATGCAGTAACATGCTCTGGCCCCATCCCAATGCGACGTGGCGATGTAGCCTACAGCAGCTTATGATCGCTGAACTGCTGGATGTCCGAGTGGTGCTCCAAAAACAATGTGGGCTTCATAAATAATTGGAGCACTTTTGAGGGCAAGGCTGGCCTGTTAGGGCGGGACGTTATCCATCCCACTCGGGAAGGTGCTGCTCTCATCTCTTGTAGTATAGATCATAGTCTCAGAACAGAACTGGTTAACAAGTGACTGTCTAGAGCCAAGGCCAGGGAGCAGACAGACAGGCTAAACCAACCGTCTGCTAGCTGCACAGAGTTGTCGCTCAGGATCCACCAAGTTGAGACTGTGTCTGTCCCCCGAGCAAAACCAAAATTTAGAAATTCTCAGAAAGTCTGTTTTAGTAACCTGATTAACATTAAATTAAATAGGACTGAACGCACAGCCAGCACCTCTGATCTAAAGATAGGATTGTTGAATATTAGATCTCTCACGCCAAAAGCACTGACTATAAACGAAATTATTACCAACCAGGAGTTTAATATAATGTGTTTGACAGAAACGTGGATTAAATCGAATGAATATGTAGCATTAAATGAAGCGAGTCCTCCTGGGTATAGTTACATACACCAACCCCGTCTAAACGGCAGAGGAGGCGGAGTCGCAGCTATTTATAATAATAATTTAAGTGTCACACAAAAAACTGAACACAAATGTAAACATTTGAAGTTCTTTACACCAACATAAAATATTTAGTGTCAAAAAGCAGGTCCAGTCATTCACTTCCACTAATTATTATTTATAGACCCCCAGGGGCCCAACTCTGATTTTCTGATAGAATTTGCAGATTTCATCACAAATTTCTTTACACAAAGCATTAATTGTTGGTGACTTTAATATTGATAATCAGAAAAGACTCCTTAAGAGCAGCAGTTGTGTCCATTCTAGATTCAGTTGGAATTAATCAGAATGTTATAGGAGCCACTCATAGTGGAGAAACACTCTTGATTTGTTATTAACATTTGGATTAAAAATAATTAATGTAGTCATAATTCCACAGTCTGAAGTTATTTCAGATCATTACCTCATCTCTTTTCAAATCTGCCTCAGTCACTGCATTAGTACCTCACCACGTGTTAAACACGTTCACGTCAGCTACAGCCGCACGTTTTATCAACAATCTTCTGGAAATGTCGATATTAATAAGATCTCCGTCTGACCCCGCAGAGCTAGACTGGGTCACTGAAGAATCAACTTAGAATCAACGTTACGTTACACTCTAGATGATGGAGATCCACTTAAGACCAAAATGATCAGGAAGGAAAAATCAGCACAGTGGTATAATGATCATACACACACCCTAAAACAGACCACTCGAAAATAAGAATGAAAATGGAGTCAAACCAAATGAACAGTATTTCAAATAGCATGGAAGGAGAATCTCCTGAGCTCTAGAAAATCTCTTAGTGCTGCTGATCAGCATATTTCTCCTCCCTCATAGAAAATAACAAGCAGAATCCTAGATTTTTATTCTGTACTGCAGCAAAATGAACAGGAAATAAAAGCACTGCACTCACATGCACACCATCAATAGGTAGTAATGATTTCATGAACTTTTTAAATAATAAAGTTAAAAACATCAGGCAAGAAATCCAGAGGATTAAAATAAATCCAAACTATTTTATAAATAACCCTGTAGACAGCAGTGTCATTATAACAGACCATCAATTACAAAGTTTTACGACTACATTTCATTTATTTCCTCATCAAAATCATCAACCTGCATTCTCCATCCCTCGCCTACAAGTTTCCTCAAACAGATCATTCCAGAGGGAATTAAACCTGTTTTAAAATAATAAACTCTTCCATTAGCACTGGTTTTGTACCTAAATCCTTCAATCTGGAGTTATCAACCCCCTAATTAAGAAACCTGACCTTCACCCTGTCAGCTGTCCAACTACAGTCCAATATCAAACCTCCCCTTTATCTCCAAGATTCTAGAAAAGGTTGTAGCACAGCAGTTCTGCTCACATCTACTTATGAATAACATTTATGAAATGTATCAGTCAGGATTTCGGCCTCATCATAGCACAGAGACGGCGCTAGTTAAGGTGGTAAATGACCTGTTATTGGCCTCTGATCAGGGTTTTGTCTCTTTACTTGTTTTGCTCGACCTCAGTGCAGCTTTTCACACCATTGATCATCATCTCCTGCTTGCTGGACTGGAGAACGTTGTTGGAATAAAGGGAACAGCTCTCTCCTGGCTCAGGTCTTATTTGACTGATCACTATCAGTTTGTTGATGTAAATGGTGAGTTCTCCACACTCTCTGAGGTAAATTATGGTGTTCCGCAAGGATCTGTCTTAGGGCCACTGCTTTTCTTTTTATATCTGCTGCCTCTGGGTGAAATTATACATAAACATGGTATTCGCTTCCATTGCTATGCTGATGACACACAGCTGTATATTTCAGCAAAGCCAGATGAGAGATCAGCTTAACAATGTTGAGGAGTGTGTAAAGGACATTAGACAGTGGATGCTTGATAACTTTCTTCTGCTCAACTCAGATAAGATGGAAATACTTTTACTAGGACCACATGCAGCTAGAAGTAAACTTTCAGATTCTGTAGCATCTCTGGATGGTGTTTCTGTCTCAGTGTGTACAGCAGTCAAAGACCTTGGTGTGATTATTGACCCGAGTCTTTCCTTTGAGTCTCACGTGAATAATATCACCAGGATCTCCTTCTTTCACCTTAGAAATATTGCTAAAATTAGAAATATGATGTCGTTACAGGATGCAGAAAAACTAGTAGATGTTTTTGTAACATCTGGATTAGACTACTGTAACGCTTTACTGTCTGGGTGTTGGAGTAAGTGCAGAAATAAGCTTCAGTTAGTTCAGAATGCAGCAGCAAGAGTCCTCACTAGATCTAGAAAATATGATCACATCAGCCCTGTTTAAATCATCTACACTGCTCCCAATAACATCTCACACTGATTATAAAATACTACTACTGACGTATAAAGCACTTAACGCTCTCACGCTGCAGTATCTGAGTGAACTTCTGTACCAGGATGATCCTCCACGCCTACTTAGATCAAAAGGTGCAGGCTATTTGTTGGTACCTCAAATAATGAAGACTCCAGCAGGGGGCAGATGTTTCTCTTATGTGTTCCTGCTCCTCTCCTCTGATCTTCCCACTTCATCCTGGTCTGCCGCTGGATGATGTTCTCTTCAATTGGAGGCGACTCTGTGCAGCTGGAGATGTTTTTTATCTATGGTCTGGAGATCCATGAAATTCTGGAGTATGAACAGCAGCTTTAAGGATGGATTTGGACTGTAGTTAATGTCTACAGTCTGCTACACTGACTCAGGACTACAGTTTGCTCTGATCTCCATCACTGCACCTCAACATTGTTTATCTGTAATAAATGGACATTCAGTGCAATCCAGATAAGGATGAGGTTCCCTCTTGAGTCTGGTTCCTTTCAAGGTTTCTTCCTTCTGCATCTCAGGGAGTTTTTCCTTCACCACAGTCTCCACAGTATCACCACATTATCTGTGTAAAGCTGCTCTGAGACAATGTTCATTATTAAAAGCTCAAAACCAACAAACGTGAATTAAATTGACTGTCACTCACACAAAGAACCCTTATCACGTTACAGATGTGCAGTGCTGTTGTATTTTTATGCAGCATATCTGCAGCTGCTCCATCAAAACTTTTCTGTAATTAAAACCAGGAGAAATTATTTTATAATCCTCAGCTGTAGAAACTTTATTCTTGTTCTGTTTAACATTACACCATGACCATATGTGTCTTTGTGTGTGTGTGTGTGTGTGTGTGTGTGTGTGTGTGTGTGTGTGTGTGTGTGCTTGTGTGTACTAATTATTTGTGTGTGTACTAAGTAATTGTATAAATGTTTAAATTCACCAACAACTGTTTTCATTCTAACAAATATACAATACTCCATAAAATTACAGATCAAAGAGGTGTGGTTTAATATGCAGGGGTGGGGTTATGGGCATGGCTAAATTCTGAGCTAGAAAACATCACAGAGTGAAGTGAAATTCATTTTGAAAAAAAAAATGTCTTGCTTAAAAATGTTTTGTTTTAAAATATTAAAATGGCTTGTGGTTCATTTAAACTCTTGGAACTCATCACTGTTCCATCACTGTTCCATCACTCACTGTTCCATCACTGTTCAATCACTCACTGTTCCATTAATGTTCCAAGCTTCCTTTATTTAATAAAATGTGAACGTTCCGACTGTCAGGAAAATTTTTGTGTTTTAAAAATGAAAAGAAAGCAGTTGTTGGTTTCGGACTTTTCTCTGCCTTTTACCCTCATAGTGAGAACAGTTCTGTACTCCACCTAAATCAGAACCTGCTTCTTCTTCATCTTCTTCACCTGCAGTTACATCAGGTTCCAGTGAAGGAGGTTTCAACATGAGGCACAGTGGAGTTTCTGTACAGTAGGAGGAGCAGGAGGAAGAGGAGGAGATTAGAGTCTCATTATAGTCCAAGTTCCTGCAGAAGGAACACCAGTTGAAAGCAGAGAGCAAGCAGACCAGTTCCCAGCAGATCCCCCAGGGCCGTAAGGTACGGGATAGAGAAGTTATCAGGGTCCAGGCTTCTTCTCCACATGAACCTCAATATCACATCTGCCGTGTAGAGCAACAGCGCCACCTGTGGACATTATTAGTACAACATCAAATAATTTTCATCCTCAACACCCACACACACACACACACACATACACACACACACACAAACATCACAAAATCAGATGGGAAAAAACTCTTTCCTTACAGGAAAATAATCACCCATTGTTAATAATGAAATGTAATTGTTATTCATTTGTAGTTACATTTATATATACAGTGGGGCAAAAAAGTATTTATTCAGCCACCAATGGTGCAGGTTCTCCCGCTTAAAAAGATGAGAGGTCTGTAATTTTTATCATCGGTCCACTTCAACTCTGAGACAAAATGAGAAAAAAAAATACCGAAAATCACATTGTCTGATTTTTAAAGATTTTATTTGCAAATCATGGTGGAAAATAAGTATTTGGTCACCTATAAAAAAACAACTTCTTTAAGAGGCTCCTCAGTCCTCCACTTGTTTCCTGTATTAATGGCACCTGTTTGAACTGGTTATCAGTATAAAAGACACCTGTCCACAACCTCAAACACTCCAAACTCCACTATGGTCAAGACCAAAGAGCTGTCAAAGAACACAGAAACAAAACTGTAGACCTGCACCAGGCTGGGAGACTGAATCTGCAGTGGGTAAGCAGCTTGGTGTGAAGAAATCAACTGTGGGAGCAATTATTAGAAAATGGAAGACATACAAGACCACTGATAATCTCCCTCGATCTGGGGCTTCACGCAAGATCTCCGTGGGGTCAAAATGATCACAAGAACGGTGAGCAAAAATCCCAGAACCACACGGGGGGACCTGGTGAATGACCTGCAGAGAGCTGGGACCAAAGTAACAAAGGCTACCATCAGTAACACACTACGCCGCCAGGGACTCAAATCCTGCAGTGCCAGACGTGTCCCCCTGCTTAAGACAGGACATGTCCGGGTCCGTCTGAAGTTAGCTAGAGAGCATTTGGATGATCCAGAAGAGGATTGGGAGAATGTCATATGGTCAGATGAAACCAAAATAGAACTTCTGGGTAAAAACTCAACTTGTCGTGTTTGGAGGAGAAATAATGCTGAGTTTCATCCAAAGAACACCGTACCTACTGTGAAGCATGGGGGTGGAAACATCATGCTTTGGGGCTGTTTTTCTGCAAAGGGACCAGGACGACTGATCCGTGTAAAGGAAAGAATGAATGGGGCCATGTATCGTGAGATTTTGAGTGAAAACCTCCTTCCAACAGCAAGGGCATTGAAGATGAAACGTGGTCTTTCAGCATGACAATGATCCCAAACACACCACCCGGGCAACCAAGGAGTGGCTTCATAAGAAGCATTTCAAGGTCCTGAAGTGGCCTAGCCAGTCTCCAGATCTCAACCCCATAGAACATCTTTGGAGGGAGTTAAAAATCTGTTTTGCCCAGCGACAGTCCCAAAACATCACTGCTCTAGAGAAGATCTGCATGGAGGAATGGACCAAACTACCAGCACCAGTGTGTACAAACCTTGTGGAGACTCACAGAAGACATTTGATCTCTGTCATTGCCAACAAACGGAATATAACAAAGTATTGAGATGAACTTTTGTTATTGACCAAATACTTATTTTCACCCTAATTTGCAAATAAATTCTATAAAAATCAGACAATGTGATTTTCTGGATTTTTTTTTTCTCATTTTGTCTTGATGAAAATTACAGGCCTCTCATCTGTTTAAATGGGAGAACCTGCACCATTGGTGGCTGAATAAATACTTTTTTGCTCCACTGTACCTGTGAAGACTGTAAGTGATACCGTCTCAGATCCGAGGCATTACAAACCTGCACCACTGTCGCAACTCATCACCAACTTCTGACCAATCAGGATCCAGAACTCAGCAGCAGTGTGTGTGTGTGTGTGTGTGTGTGTGTGTGTGTGTGTGTGTGTGTGTGTGTGTGTGTGTGTGTGTGTGTGTTTACCTGTATGAGTGCAGCACACAGATAGCAGCAGATGAAGGGCAGGGTAATAGGGGCGTGGCCTCCATGTAATGTTTTGATGGTGAAGAGGAAGACGAGGTGTCCCGGGACGACGAGGAGGAACAGCACACGGGCAGATTTAGAGTTCACTCCTAAAATATACACACACACAGGAATATTAGTGAGGAGCATCAAAACAACCTGAGTGCGTGTACATCTGAAGGCTGCAGTCTGTATCGTGTTCCTCTACAGGTGAGTGGAGATTCTGACCTGTAGAGAAGAAGGAGACGCAGGGGTTCGGCCAGTGCTGCCTCATTTTATAGGGCAAAACTCCAGGAATGCTCCAGAAGTGCAGGTAGGTGGAGATTCTGCTCGCCTGGATGGCCACCAGGTTCCCACCCACACCTTCCATTAACCAGAACCAGAACATCAATTATAAATTTTTATTAATAAACAAAATGGAAGTTAATTAAAATCTAAATCAGATCAGTATTTAGTGTGACACCGTTTGGTTTTCGGTTCTTACACTTACACTAAACTCAGGGATTTTGTAGGATCAGAATCAGGTGTGTGATGAACCAATTCTACCCAGAAGGTGCTGTTCATCAGGTTCATCTGAAGGTTGAAACCCAGTGATGAAGTGAAACAGAAACAGCTGTGTAGGAGCTTCAAACTGGGTGAGGAGCCGAACTCTGTTACTAAGGTGAAGTTGTGGAAGACAGTTTCATGTCCCAGTTTCAGATCCTACACCATGACGAGACTGAGCACAGCAAAAAGACACAAGGTAGTTCAGCAAGATCTCTCCCAGGCAAAGATCTCAAAGCAGAACGGGCTTTCAAGATCAAGCTATTTTAAAGAAGCACAAAGAAACGGGTGATGTTGAGGAGTCTAGACGCAGTGGTCTACCAAGGAAATGAAAGACACGTCATGCTTAATTCACTTCAACATCAGAAGAAGTCCAGCAATGCCATAAGCTAAGAACTTGAGGATTCTAGCGGGACCCAAAAAGACCCATCTACTGTCTGGAGAAGTCTGGCCAGAAGTGATCTTCATGGAAGAACTGCAGGTAAAAAGCCAAAACTCCAACATGGAAACGAGGTTCTGCATCTCAACTGTGCATGAAAACAGATAAACTGGGGCAGGAGCTCTTGAATGATGAGTAAAATAATATATTTGTTGTAGCAGCAGGCGAGGTGTTTGCTGAAGGTCTGGAGAGGGTTACAATAATGATTTTCTCCAGGCAACAGTAAAGCATGGTGGAGGTTTCCTGCAAGTTTGGAGTTGAAATTCTGCAGGTGGAGTTGGAGATGTGCTCAGGATAAATGGTGTCCTAAATGCTGAGAAATCCAAGCAGATATTTCTACATCATGAAGTACCATCAGGGAGGGGTCTGATTGTCCTCAAATTTATTCTGCAGCAGGACAATGACCTGAAACATACAGCCAACATCATTATGATCTTTAATCTAGAGAAGAACCAGAAGTCCTGGAAGTGATTGTTCTGGCCTCCACAGTGTCCTGATCTCAATATCATCAAGTCTGTCTGGAATTACTGGAAGAGACAGTAGGATTTGAGAAGCCTCCATCCACAAAAAAGATCTGGGGTCAGTTCTCTAAGACGTTTGGAACAACCAACCTGCTGAGTTCCTTCTAAATCTGTGTGCAAGTGTAGATAGAAAAACTGATGCTGCAGGTAATCAGTGTCACATCAAATATTGATTTAATTTAGATTTCTCTTCTGTTCATTTACTTTTAAAATAGAATTATTTTAATTCTGGAAAAAAAAACAATGTTCAAAGCGTGAACAAGAGAAAAATGTTCACACCAGAAATGATGTCATTAATAATCTCTTTATTTTCACCCTCACCGTTAATGACGGGAGTAAACACAGCCATGCCCTCGAAATGAGGATCACTGACAGTTCTGTCCAAAATCAAACCTCCGAAACTGAAATACACACACACACACACACACACACACACACACACACACACACACACACACATATATGACAAAAAGATAGTCAAAATGATCTACTCCAAATGTGTGTGTGTGAATGTGTGTGTGTGTGTGTGTGTGTGTGTGTGTGTGTACCTGCTGATGGACATGGCCACTATAACAGGTTGCCATCCTGAACGCAGAACTTCCCTGATCTGAACACTTCGTCGAGCCACGAGAACCCACAGTGGAATTAGAGCGAGGAAGAACACACACACTAACGGGGACACGTACCACACATCTACAAGCACACACACAGCACATAAAGCAGTTTGTGTAAAGTCTTCATGTGTGAAAGTTTTCTTCTTCTTCTTCCTCTTATTATTATTATTATTATTATTATTATTGTTGTTGTTGTTGTTGTTGTTGTTGAAATTAGGTGTTTACCTCTGTAATGGTACAGTGTGCTGCTGATTCCTGCCAGCAGGGACAGCGTGATTAAATCACCTAGACTGGCGGCGATGGGCGTAGCCACATTGTCAGGGTTAATGCCAACCTTCCGGGAACCGATAATCACTCCAATCATCACCAAACCTACAACATCAATCACACTCATCACAACCAACCTACATCATCAATCACACTAATCACCACCAATATACAACATCAATCACACTCATCACAACCAACCTACATCATCAATCACACTAATCACCACCAATATACAACATCAATCACACTCATCACCACCAACCTATATCATCAATCACACTAATCACCACCAACATACAACATCAATCACACTCATCACAACCAACCTACATCATCAATCACACATCGCCACCAACCTACATCATCAATCACTAATCACCACCAACCTACATCATCAATCACACTAATCACCACCAACATACAACATCAATCACATTCATCACAACCAACTTACATCATCAATCACACACATCGCCACCAACCTAAATCATCAATCACACTAATCACCACCAACCTACATCATCAATCACACTAATCACCACCAACCTACATCATCAATCACACTAATCACCACCAACCTACATCATCAATCACACTAATCACCACCAATATACAACATCAATCACACTCATCACAACCAACCTACATCATCAATCACACTAATCACCGCCAACATACAACATCAATCACACTCATCACAACCAACCTACATCATCAGTCACACTAATCACCACCGACATACAACATCAATCACACTCATCACAACCTACATCATCAATCACACTAATCACCACCAACCTACATCATCAATCACACTCATCACCACCAACCTACAACATCAATCACACTAATCACCACCAACCTACATCATCAATCACACTAATCACCACCAACCTACATCATCAATCACACTAATCACCACCAACATACAACATCAATCACACTCATCACCACCAACCTACATCATCAATTACACTCATCACAACCAACCTACATTATCAATCACACTAATCACTGCCAACCTACAACATCAATCACACTAATCACCACCAACCTACATTATCAATCACACTCATCACAACCAACCTACATCATCAATAACACTAATCACCGCCAACATACATCATCAATCACACTAATCACTACCAACCTACATTATCAATCACACTCATCACAACCAACCTACATCATCAATCACACTAATCACCGCCAACATACAACATCAATCACACTAATCACCAACCTACATCATCAATCACACACATCACCACCAACATACATCATCAATCACACTAATCACCGCCAACATACATCAATCACACTAATCACCACCAACCTACATCATCAATCACACTCATCACAACCTACATCATCAATCACACTAATCACCACCAACCTACATCATCAATCACACTCATCACAACCAACCTACATCATCAATCACACTCATCACAACCAACCTACATCATCAATCACACTAATCACCACCAACCTACATCATCAATCACACTAATCACCACCATCCTACATCATCAATCACACTAATCACCACCAACCTACATCATCAATCACACTAATCACCACCAACCTACATCATCAGTCACACTAATCACCACCAATTTACATCAATCACACTAATCACCACCAACCTACATCATCAATCACACTAATCACCACCAACCTACATCATTAATCACACTCATCACCACCAACCTACATTATCAATCACACTCATCACCACCAACCTACAACATCAATCACACTAATCACCGCCAACATACATCATCAATTACACTCATCACAACCAACCTACATCATCAATCACACTAATCACCACCAACATACAACATCAATCACACTAATCACCGCCAACATACAACATCAATCACACTAATCACCACCAACCTACATCATCAATCACACTAATCACCGCCAACATACATCATCAATCACACATCACCACCAACCTACATCATCAATCACACTAATCACCACCAACCTACATCATCAATCACACTAATCACCACCAACATACAACATCAATCACATTCATCACAACCAACCTACATCATCAATCACACACATCGCCACCAACCTACATCATAAATCACACTAATCACCACCAACCTACATCATCAATCACACTAATCACCACCAACATACAGCACTATCACACTCATCACAACCAACCTACATCATCAATCACACTAATCACCACCAATATACAACATCAATCACACTCATCACAACCAGCCTACATCATCAATCACACTAATCACCGCCAACATACAACATCAATCACACTAATCACAACCAACCTACATCAATCACACTAATCACCACCGACATACAACATCAATCACACTCATCACAACCAACCTACATCATCAATCACACTAATCACCACCAACCTACATCATCAATCACACTCATCACCACCAACCTACAACATCAATCACACTAATCACCACCAACCTACATCATCAATCACACTAATCACCACCAACCTACATCATCAATCACACTAATCACCACCAACATACAACATCAATCACACTCATCACCACCAACCTACATCATCAATTACACTCATCACAACCAACCTACATTATCAATCACACTAATCACTGCCAACCTACAACATCAATCACACTAATCACCACCAACCTACATTATCAATCACACTCATCACAACCAACCTACATCATCAATAACACTAATCACCGCCAACATACATCATCAATCACACTAATCACCACCAACCTACATCATCAATCACTCATCACAACCAACCTACATCATCAATCACACTAATCACCGCCAACATACAACATCAATCACACTAATCACCACCAACCTACATCATCAATCACACACATCACCACCAACATACATCATCAATCACACTAATCACCAACATACATCAATCACACTAATCACCACCAACCTACATCATCAATCACACACATCACCACCAACCTACATCATCAATCACACTAATCACCACCAACCTACATCATCAATCACACTCATCACAACCAACCTACATCATCAATCACACTCATCACAACCAACCTACATCATCAATCACACTAATCACCACCAACCTACATCATCAATCACACTAATCACCACCATCCTACATCATCAATCACACTAATCACCACCAACCTACATCATCAATCACACTAATCACCACCAACCTACATCATCAGTCACACTAATCACCACCAATTTACATCAATCACACTAATCACCACCAACCTACATCATCAATCACACTAATCACCACCAACCTACATCATTAATCACACTCATCACCACCAACCTACATTATCAATCACACTCATCACCACCAACCTACAACATCAATCACACTAATCACCGCCAACATACATCATCAATTACACTCATCACAACCAACCTACATCATCAATCACACTAATCACCACCAACATACAACATCAATCACACTAATCACCGCCAACATACAACATCAATCACACTAATCACCACCAACCTACATCATCAATCACACTAATCACCAACATACATCATCAATCACACACATCACCACCAACCTACATCATCAATCACACTAATCACCACCAACCTACATCATCAATCACACTAATCACCACCAACATACAACATCAATCACATTCATCACAACCAACCTACATCATCAATCACACTCATCACCAACCTACATCATAAATCACACTAATCACCACCAACCTACATCATCAATCACACTAATCACCACCAACATACAGCACTATCACACTCATCACAACCAACCTACATCATCAATCACACTAATCACCACCAATATACAACATCAATCACACTCATCACAACCAGCCTACATCATCAATCACACTAATCACCGCCAACATACAACATCAATCACACTAATCACAACCAACCTACATCAATCACACTAATCACCACCAATATACAACATCAATCACACTCATCACAACCAACCTACATCATCAATCACACTAATCACCGCCAACATACAACATCAATCACACTCATCACAACCAACCTACATCATCAATCACACTAATCACCACCAACATACAACATCAATCACACTCATCACAACCAACCTACATCAATCACACTAATCACCACCAATATACAACATCAATCATACTCATCACAACCAACCTACATCATCAATCACACTAATCACCACCAACATACAACATCAATCACACTCATCACAACCAACCTACATCATCAATCACACTCATCACAACCAACCTACATCATCAATCACACTAATCACCACCAATATACAACATCAATCACACTCATCACAACCAACCTACATCATCAAGCACACTAATCACCACCAATATACAACATCAATCACACTCATCACAACCAACCTACAACATCAATCACACTAATCACCACCAACCTACATCATCAATCACACTAATCACCACCAACCTACATCATCAATCACACTAATCACCACCAACATACAACATCAATCACACTAATCACCGCCAACATACAACATCAATCACACTAATCACCACCAACCTACATCATCAATCACACTAATCACCACCAACATACAACATCAATCACACTCATCACCACCAACCTACATCATCAATTACACTCATCACAACCAACCTACATTATCAATCACACTAATCACTGCCAACCTACAACATCAATCACACTAATCACCACCAACATACAACATCAATCACACTAATCACCACCAACCTACATCATCAATCACACATCACCACCAACCTACATCATCAATCACACTAATCACCAACATACATCATCAATCACACTAATCACTACCAACCTACATTATCAATCACACCCATCACAACCAACCTACATCATCAATCTCACTAATCACCACCAACATACATCAATCACACTAATCACCACCAACCTACATCATCAATCACACACATCACCAACAACCTACATCATCAATCACACTAATCACCACCAACATACATCAATCACACTAATCACCACCAACCTACATCATCAATCACACATCACCACCAACCTACATCATCAATCACACTAATCACCACCAACCTACATCATCAATCACACTCATCACCACCAACCTACATCATCAATAACACTAATCACCGCCAACATACAACATCAATCACACTAATCACCACCAACCTACATCATCAATCACACACATCACCACCAACCTACATCATCAATCTCACTAATCACCACCAACATACATCAATCACACTAATCACCACCAACCTACATCATCAATCACACACATCACCAACAACCTACATCATCAATCACACTAATCACCGCCAACATACATCAATCACACTAATCACCACCAACCTACATCATCAATCACACACATCACCACCAACCTACATCATCAATCACACTAATCACCACCAACCTACATCATCAATCACACTCATCACCACCAACCTACATCATCAATTACACTCATCACAACCAACCTACATCATCAATCACACTCATCACAACTAACCTACATCATCAATCACACTAATCACCACCAACATACAACATCAATCACACTCATCACCGCCAACATACAACATCAATCACACTAATCACCACCAACCTACATCATCAATCACACTAATCACCGCCAACCTACATCATGAATCACAATCATCACCACCAACCTACAACATCAATCACACTCATCACCAACCTACATAAATCACACGATTATTATTACCCCCAACATCATATACCTACATTAACCAAACATATTGTGTATATATCTGTAAATTTATGTATATTTGCGTATAATTGTGTAGATTTGCGTACAATTGTGTAGATTTGCGTATAATTGTGTAGATTTATGTTTTCTTTTATATAATTAATAATAATAATTTTAAATATATGTATATATTTTTGTATCTTTGTGTAAAGCTGTTGTGTGGTGTTTGTTTGTGTATACTTGTGTATATTTGCATATAATTGAGTATATTTGTGTATTATTTTTATAATTGTGCTAAGCTGTTGTGTGATGTTCGTTTGTCTATATTTGTGTATAATTGTGTATAATTTTGTAAATTTGTGTATAATTGTGTGTATTTGTGAAAAATTTTATATATATGTGTATATTTGTATACATCTGTATATATTAGTGTATAGTTGTGTAAAGCAGTTGTGTGATGTTTGTTATAACACACTGTAGAAATGTGCGACCCTGAGAGAAGTAAAGTGATCAGTACCTAAAGATAAAGCAG
>NC_060899.1:285000-297500 GCF_014805685.1 Silurus meridionalis | reverse complement strand
GTGTGTGTGTGTGTGTGTGTGTGTGTGTGTGTGTGTGTGTGTGTGTGTGTGTTGGTGGTGTCAGTGTGTGATTGTATGTTAGTGGTGTATGAGTGTGTAAGTGTGTGAACGGGTAAGTGTGTGTTGGTGCTGTGTGAATGCATGAGTGTGTGTTGGTGATGTGTCAGTGTGTTGGTGGTCTGTCAGTGTGTGTGTTGGTGTGTGATGGTGGTGTGTTTGTGTGTGTGTGTGTTGGTGGTGTGTCAGTGTGTGTGAGTGTGTGTTGGTGGTGTGTGTGTTGTGTGTGTGTGTGTGTTGTGTGTGTGAGTGTGTGTTGGTGGTGTTTGAGTGTGTGTGACTGGGTGTTGGTGGTGTTTGAGTGTGTGTTGGTGTGTGATGGTGGTGTGTTTGTGTGTGTGTGTTTGAGTGTGTGTGAGTGTGTGTTTGTGGTGTGTTAGTGTGTGAGTATGTGTTGGTGGTGCGTTGGTGGTGTGTCAGTGTGTGTGACTGTTATGGTGGTGTATGTTGGTGATGTATAAATGTGTAAATAGGTAAGTGTGTGTTGGTGGTCTGTTAGTGTGTGAGTGTGTGTTGGTGGTGCATCAGTGTGTGTGTGTGTGTGTGTGTGTGTGTGTGTGTGTGTGTGTGTGTGTGTGAGTGTGTGAGAGTGTGTGTTGGTGGTGTGTTAGTGTGTAAGTGTGTTTTGGCAGTGTGTCAGTGTGTGTGTGTGTGTGTGTGTATGTATGTATGTATGTGTGTGTGTGTGTGTGTGTGTGTGTGTTTGAGTGTGTGTTGGTGGTGTTTCTGTGTTTGTGTGACTGTGTTGGTGGTGTGTCAGTGTGTGTGAGTGAGTGTTGGTGATGTGTCAGTGTGTGAGTGTATGTTAGTGGTGTCTGAGTGTGTAAGTGTGAATGCATGAGTGTGTGTTGGTGGTGTGTCAGTGTGTGTGTGTGTGTGTTGTTGTGTGATGGTGGTGTATTAGTGTGTGTGTGTGACTGTGTGTTGGTGGTGTGTCAGTGTGTGTGAGTGTGTGTTGGTGGTGCATCTGTGTGTGTGTGCGTTGGTGGTGTGTCAGTGTGTGAGTGTATGTTGGGGTGCGTCTGTGTGTATGTGTGTGTGTGTTTGAGTGTGTGTTGGTGGTGTTTCTGTGTTTGTGTGACTGTGTTGGTGGTGTGTCAGTGAATGTGAGTGAGTGTTGGTGATGTGTCAGTGTGTGAGTGTATGTTAGTGGTGTCTGAGTGTGTAAGTGTGTGAATGCATGAGTGTGTGTTGGTGGTGTGTCAGTGTGTGTGTGTGTTGGTGTGTGATAGTGGTGTATTAGTGTGTGTGTGTGTGTGACTGTGTGTTGGTGGTGTGTCAGTGTGTGTGAGTGTGTGTTGGTGGTGCATGTGTGTGTGTGTGTTGGTGGTGTCAGTGTGTGAGTGTATGTTGGGGTGCGTCTGTGTGCGTCTGTGTGTATGTGTGTGTGTGTTTGAGTGTGTGTTGGTGGTGTTTCTGTGTTGTGTGACTGTGTTGGTGGTGTGTCAGTGAATGTGAGTGAGTGTTGGTGATGTGTCAGTGTGTGAGTGTATGTTAGTGGTGTCTGAGTGTGTAAGTGTGTGAATGCATGAGTGTGTGTTGGTGGTGTGTCAGTGTGTGTGTGTGTTGGTGTGTGATAGTGGTGTATTAGTGTGTGTGTGTGACTGTGTGTTGGTGGTGTGTCAGTGTGTGTGAGTGTGTGTTGGTGGTGCATGTGTGTGTGTGTGCTGGTGGTGTGTCAGTGTGTGAGTGTATGTTGGGGGTGCGTCTGTGTGCGTCTGTGTGTGTGTGTGTGTGTGTGTGTGTGTGTGTGTGTGTGCGCGCGTGCGTTAGTGGCATGGGCGTAAATTTCATTCAACAGTAGGAGGGACAATAAATATAAACATTTTCATTAACAATTTTGAAGGGACACAAATAATACAGTCAAATTGTACTTATAAAGATATGGTTTAGGTGCACTGAAAATGATCCATTTTCAATTTCTCCGTCATTTTATCTAGTCTATGACACTGCAAGGCAAGTTTATTTATACTGTAGCACATTTCATACACAATGCTCATTCAAACTGCTTTACATAAATAAAGTAAAACTATCATTAAAAAATAATCACAACAATAAAACCAAGTAATTAAAAAAAGGTTCAAAATTGTATTTGAAATTAATTAAGACACTTAAGAACAGAATAGAAATTGATTATAAAAATACAGTGGGGTCAGTACAGACATAGCACAGTGCTCAGTTAGTAAATGCACAGATAAACAATATGCTAATTGTGTGTTAATGTTAAGTTAATATTATACCAAGTCACCCCAAATAAAACACTGCATGGAAAACGGCTTTGGTGTGTTAGTGTCAGTGCACTAGTACATTAGTTGCAGTGTTAGTGTCAGTGCACTAGTACATTAGTTGCAGTGTTAGTTGCAGTGCACTAGTACATTAGTTGCAGTGTTAGCTGCAGTGCACTAGTACATTAGTTGCAGTGTTAGTTGCAGTGCACTAGTACATTAGTTGCAGTGTTAGTTGCAGTGCACTAGTACATTAGTTGCAGTGTTAGTTGCAGTGCACTAGTACACCTGGTAGAACTATTGTTCCGACCACTAAAGACAGATTCATAAATAACCTGCCAGATTTATCTGCACTAGCACATTAGACACCGTTCCCCCATCCGGTTAAAAAAGGTTAGGCATGAGGGAATAAAATGGGGTGAAAATAAAAAATAAATAAATAAATAAAAAATATATATATATATAATAACAAAATATAAAAAAATATAATAACAAGAAAAAGAAGGCAGCGAAATAACTGTTGGACTGTGTTACCGCAAAGAGCCACATCATACACATGGGCACCCATGAACATCACCCATTCCTTTCTCTAACACACACACACACACACACACACACACACCTCTGCTCAGCCAGATTTATTGTAAATGACATACACCAACATAATGACAGAAATTGACTCCTCAGGACCACAGGACAGTTATTTTCAACAATGAACATTGTGTGCACTCTCTCACACACACAAACTCGTAGTTTAACCAAGTCCACAAACAAAAATATAATAATTTACAATAGCGTTTTTCTTTTACTATGCATGTTACTTAGTGGGACTTTTGGCATTCCTTGCCTTGAACAATCCCCTTCAAATCTGCCTCGTATTCCGTTGTTGCCACTCGAAGCGATTGACTTTACTTTTCTGCGACGCGTTCTTCTCATATTTAAAAGGCAATCAGGATGTTTGGATTTCAGGTGATAAATTAAACCCGACTTGGAGAAACTCTTTGCAGATACACCCCCTCTTGAAATTTCAGCATTGCATGTTTTGCACATCGCTCTCCACACACCGCAGACATGTTGCTCTTATCCAGATAACCGTGTGCTGCTGCGCTTTTTTATTGCGTCATTACAATTGTGTTTCTGCCGTGTTGTTTCGTGATTTAGGTATTTCCGAAAATTCTCGGTGCATCCCTGTAATTTATGATTGGCCTCATGCCAAGGTCTGATATACCACAAAGTTTCCCAGTAGGGGCAAGCTCATTCAAGTCTTAAAAATACCGTATTGAACTTAAGCAAAGCGAACACGCATATTAAAAATCAAACACACAAAAATCGATATGAACGTAAGAGCCGCATGAAACCAGCCAAAGAGCCGCATGCGGCTCGCCAGCAGCGGGTTGGCCACCCCTGCAGTATACAGTAAACAACAGTAAACAAGTTAAGCATGATTTTGATTGTCCATAAAGTGTCCGTGTGCGGTCTGGTGTGGTGTAAAGTGTCCATAAGTGTCCGTGTGCAGTAAGGTGTGGTGTAAAAAATAAGAATATAAAAAATATGAAATGTAAAGGGCACTGTGCTGTGCAAGTCCAGTGTCTAAAGTGTCGTAGCACGAAAAGTGTGATATGTGCAGGGAAAAAAGGTCTGATGAAGGATGGAGAGAGTGGGCCAGTTTTTTAGATCCTGATTGTTTCCTGGTTTAAACACCGAATGGCCTGCGGGAAGAAGCTCCTCCTCATTCTCTCTGTGTTCGCTTTCAGGGAGCGGAAGCGTTTCCCCGAACGCAACAGAGAAAAGAGTCCATTGTTGGGATGGCTAAGGTCCTTCACAATCTTCCTGGCTCTGGTCCAGCACCGCATGCTGTAGATGTCCTGCAGGTTAGGGAGCTTGGTGTGGATGATGCGTTCAGCTGAACGCACCACCCTCTGGAGGGCTCGCCTGTCCTGCATGGTGCTGTTCCCGAAGGAAGTGATGCTACCCGTCAGAACGCTCTCAATGGTGCAGGTGTAAAAAAGTCTTTAGCACCTGAGAGGGTAGTTTAAAGTCCCTTAAGCGTCTCAGATAGTACAGATGCTGCCGGGCTTCTTTACCAGGGTGTTGATGTGACAGGACCAAGACAGGTCCTGTGTGATGTGAACACCAAGGTACCGGAAACTGTCCACTCTCTCCACTGGGGTCCCGCTGATGTTTAGCGGGTGGTATGACCGCTCCTGCTTTGTGCTGAAGTCCACGATCAACTCCTTAGTCTTGCTGACGTTCAGGAGAAGGTTGTTCACCTGGCACCATCTCTCCAGGTTTTTAACCTCCTGAAGGTAGGCCGTCTCGTCGTTGTTGGAGATCCGGCCCACCACAACAGTGTCGTCAGCAAACTTGATGATGGTGGTGGAGTTGGAAGTGGCCACACAGTCATACGTGTACAGTGAGTACAGCAGGGGGCTCAGAACACAACCCTGGGGAGCTCCAGTGCTGAGGGTGAGGGTGGATGAGGTGTGTTTTCCCACCCGTACAGCTTGTGGTCTGTCAGTCAAGAAGTTAGAGATCCATTGACACAGCAGCAGGCTGAGTCCCAGGGCCTCCAACTTATAGGTGAGTGTGGAGGGAATTATAGTGTTAAATGCTGAGCTGTAGTCCACAAACAGCATCTTTATGTAATTCCCGTTTCTTTGGTCCAGGTGGCTGATTGTAGTGTGGAGAAGATGTGCAATTGCGTCCTCAGTTGAACGGTTCTGACGGTACGCAAACTGTAGTGGGTCCAGTGTGTCTGGTAGTGAGGCAGTGATGAAGTCTCTGACCAGTCTCTCGAAGCACTTCATCACTACTGAGGTCAGAGCTACAGGGCGGTAGTCATTGAGGCAGGCGGGCTGGGGTTTCTTCGGGAGAGGAACAATGGTGGACTGTTTAAAACATAAGGGGACAACAGACTGTTTCAAGGAGAGGTTGAATATCTCAGTGAACACCGGTGCTAGCTGGTCAGCGCAGGCTTTCAGAACCCGACCTGTGATGCCATCTGGTCCTGCTGCCTTCCTGGTATTCACTCTCTTGAATGCCCACCTCACGTCATGCTCCGAGATGGTGAATGTGTTTACCTCTCCGGCTCTCTCGGCGTGCACGCTGGTTGTGCCGCTAGCGCCGCTAGCGTGGTTAGCTGCAGCCTCGAAACAAGCGTAAAAGGTGTTTAGCTCGTCTGCCAGAGAAGCGTTCGCATTTACCATTCTGGGAGATGGTGTTCTATAGTCCGTTATTGTCCCTAGTCCCTGCCACAGGCTCCTAGAGCCACCATGTTAAAACTGTGACTGTAGTTTCCTCCCGTAGCGCCACTTTGCATCCTTCACCGCTCTGCGAACACTGTAAGACGCAGCCTTGTACTCTTCCATGTCCCCGGTGGCGAGCCCCGTGTTGTAGGCAGCGGAGCGGGATCTCAGAGAGTCGCGGATGGTTTTATCCACCCACGGCTTCTGGTTGGGAAACGTTCTGATTGTGTTTTTTTGCACCGTATCATCCGTTAGTTTCCCGATGAATCCCACAACCGCTTCCGTAAACATGTTGACGTCATCAGAGCTGCGCCGAAACATGTCCCAGTCTGCGTCATCCAAAGCGTCCTGCAGAGCGGCCACTGATTGGTCAGTCCAGCGTGCAACCTCCCTCTGAACCGGAGCTTCCTGTTTCAGCCTTTGTTTGTAAACAGGCATGAGAAAGATGGCGGCTTGGTCCGATTTCCCAAACAGTGCTGTGTGAATGCATGAGTGTGTGTTTCTGTGTTGGTGGTGTTTCTGTGTTTGTGTGACTGTGTTGGTGGTGTGTCAGTGTGTGTGAGTGAGTGTTGGTGATGTGTCAGTGTGTGAGTGTATGTTAGTGGTGTCTGAGTGTGTAAGTGTGTGAATGCATGAGTGTGTGTTGGTGGTGTGTCAGTGTGTGTGTGTGTTGTTGTGTGATGGTGGTGTATTAGTGTGTGTGTGTGACTGTGTGTTGGTGGTGTGTCAGTGTGTGAGTGTGTTGGTGGTGCATCTGTGTGTGTGTGCGTTGGTGGTGTGTCAGTGTGAGTGTATGTTGGGGTGCGTCTGTGTGTATGTGTGTGTGTGTGTGTGTTTGAGTGTGTGTTGGTGGTGTTTCTGTGTTTGTGTGACTGTGTTGGTGGTGTGTCAGTGAATGTGAGTGAGTGTTGGTGATGTGTCAGTGTGTGAGTGTATGTTAGTGGTGTCTGAGTGTGTAAGTGTGTGAATGCATGAGTGTGTGTTGGTGGTGTGTCAGTGTGTGTGTGTGTGTTGGTGTGTGATAGTGGTGTATTAGTGTGTGTGTGTGACTGTGTGTTGGTGGTGTGTCAGTGTGTGTGTGTGTGTGTTGGTGGTGCATGTGTGTGTGTGTGTGCGTTGGTGGTGTGTCAGTGTGTGAGTGTATGTTGGGGTGCGTCTGTGTGTGTGTGTGTGTGTGTGTGTGTGTGTGTGTGTGTGTGTGTGTGTGTGTGCGCGCGTGCGTTAGTGGCATGGGCGTAAATTTCATTCAACAGTAGGAGGGGACAATAAATATAAACATTTTTCATTAACAATTTTTGAAGGGGACACAAATAATACAGTCAAATTGTACTTATAAAGATATGGTTTAGGTGCACTGAAAAATGATCCATTTTCAATTTCTCCGTCATTTTATCTAGTCTATGACACTGCAAGGCAAGTTTATTTATACTGTAGCACATTTCATACACAATGCTCATTCAAACTGCTTTACATAAATAAAGTAAAACTATCATTAAAAAATAATCACAACAATAAAACCAAGTAATTAAAAAAAGGTTCAAAATTGTATTTGAAATTAATTAAGACACTTAAGAACAGAATAGAAATTGATTATAAAAATACAGTGGGGTCAGTACAGACATAGCACAGTGCTCAGTTAGTAAATGCACAGATAAACAATATGCTAATTGTGTGTTAATGTTAAGTTAATATTATACCAAGTCACCCCAAATAAAACACTGCATGGAAAACGGCTTTGGTGTGTTAGTGTCAGTGCACTAGTACATTAGTTGCAGTGCACTAGTACATTAGTTGCAGTGTTAGTGTCAGTGCACTAGTACATTAGTTGCAGTGTTAGTTGCAGTGCACTAGTACATTAGTTGCAGTGTTAGCTGCAGTGCACTAGTACATTAGTTGCAGTGTTAGTTGCAGTGCACTAGTACATTAGTTGCAGTGTTAGTTGCAGTGCACTAGTACATTAGTTGCAGTGTTAGTTGCAGTGCACTAGTACACCTGGTAGAACTATTGTTCCGACCACTAAAGACAGATTCATAAATAACCTGCCAGATTTATCTGCACTAGCACATTAGACACCGTTCCCCCATCCGGTTAAAAAAGGTTAGGCATGAGGGAATAAAATGGGGTGAAAATAAAAAATAAATAAATAAATAAAAAATATATATATATAATAACAAAATATAAAAAATATAATAACAAGAAAAAGAAGGCAGCGAAATAACTGTTGGACTGTGTTACCGCAAAGAGCCACATCATACACATGGGCACCCATGAACATCACCCATTCCTTTCTCTAACACACACACACACACACACACACACACCTCTGCTCAGCCAGATTTATTGTAAATGACATACACCAACATAATGACAGAAATTGACTCCTCAGGACCACAGGACAGTTATTTTCAACAATGAACATTGTGTGCACTCTCTCACACACACAAACTCGTAGTTTAACCAAGTCCACAAACAAAATATAATAATTTACAATAGCGTTTTTCTTTTACTATGCATGTTACTTAGTGGGACTTTTGGCATTCCTTGCCTTGAACAATCCCCTTCAAATCTGCCTCGTATTCCGTTGTTGCCACTCGAAGCGATTGACTTTACTTTTCTGCGACGCGTTCTTCTCATATTTAAAAGGCAATCAGGATGTTTGGATTTCAGGTGATAAATTAAACCCGACTTGGAGAAACTCTTTGCAGATACACCCCCTCTTGAAATTTCAGCATTGCATGTTTTGCACATCGCTCTCCACACACCGCAGACATGTTGCTCTTATCCAGATAACCGTGTGCTGCTGCGCTTTTTTATTGCGTCATTACAATTGTGTTTCTGCCGTGTTGTTTCGTGATTTAGGTATTTCCGAAAATTCTCGGTGCATCCCTGTAATTTATGATTGGCCTCATGCCAAGGTCTGATATACCACAAAGTTTCCCAGTAGGGCAAGCTCATTCAAGTCTTAAAAATACCGTATTGAACTTAAGCAAAGCGAACACGCATATTAAAAATCAAACACACAAAATCGATATGAGCGTAAGAGCCGCATGAAACCAGCCAAAGAGCCGCATGCGGCTCGCCAGCAGCGGGTTGGCCACCCCTGCAGTATACAGTAAACAACAGTAAACAAGTTAAGCATGATTTTGATTGTCCATAAGTGTCCGTAAAGCGGTCTGGTGTGGTGTAAAGTGTCCATAAGTGTCCGTGTGCAGTAAGGTGTGGTGTAAAAATAAGAATATAAAAAATATGAAATGTAAAGTGCACTGTGCTGTGCAAGTCCAGTGTCTAAAGTGTCGTAGCACGAAAAGTGTGATATGTGCAGGGAAAAAGGTCTGATGAAGGATGGAGAGTGGGCCAGTTTTTTAGATCCTGATTGTTTCCTGGTTTAAACACCGAATGGCCTGCGGGAAGAAGCTCCTCCTCATTCTCTCTGTGTTCGCTTTCAGGAGCGGAAGCGTTTCCCAACGCAACAGAGAAAAGAGTCCATTGTTGGGATGGCTAAGGTCCTTCACAATCTTCCTGGCTCTGGTCCAGCACCGCATGCTGTAGATGTCCTGCAGGTTAGGGAGCTTGGTGTGGATGATGCGTTCAGCTGAACGCACCACCCTCTGGAGGGCTCGCCTGTCCTGCATGGTGCTGTTCCCGAAGGAAGTGATGCTACCCGTCAGAACGCTCTCAATGGTGCAGGTGTAAAAAAGTCTTTAGCACCTGAGAGGGTAGTTTAAAGTCCCTTAAGCGTCTCAGATAGTACAGATGCTGCGGGCTTCTTTACCAGGGTGTTGATGTGACAGGACCAAGACAGGTCCTGTGTGATGTGAACACCAAGGTACCGGAAACTGTCCACTCTCTCCACTGGGGTCCCGCTGATGTTTAGCGGGTGGTATGACCGCTCCTGCTTTGTGCTGAAGTCCACGATCAACTCCTTAGTCTTGCTGACGTTCAGGAGAAGGTTGTTCACCTGGCACCATCTCTCCAGGTTTTAACCTCCTGAAGGTAGGCCGTCTCGTCGTTGTTGGAGATCCGGCCCACCACAACAGTGTCGTCAGCAAACTTGATGATGGTGGTGGAGTTGGAAGTGGCCACACAGTCATCGTGTACAGTGAGTACAGCAGGGGCTCAGAACACAACCCTGGGGAGCTCCAGTGCTGAGGGTGAGGGTGGATGAGGTGTGTTTTCCCACCCGTACAGCTTGTGGTCTGTCAGTCAAGAAGTTAGAGATCCATTGACACAGCAGCAGGCTGAGTCCCAGGGCCTCCAACTTATAGGTGAGTGTGGAGGGAATTATAGTGTTAAATGCTGAGCTGTAGTCCACAAACAGCATCTTTATGTAATTCCCGTTTCTTTGGTCCAGGTGGCTGATTGTAGTGTGGAGAAGATGTGCAATTGCGTCCTCAGTTGAACGGTTCTGACGGTACGCAAACTGTAGTGGGTCCAGTGTGTCTGGTAGTGAGGCAGTGATGAAGTCTCTGACCAGTCTCTCGAAGCACTTCATCACTACTGAGGTCAGAGCTACAGGGCGGTAGTCATTGAGGCAGGCGGGCTGGGGTTTCTTCGGGAGAGGAACAATGGTGGACTGTTTAAAACATAAGGGGACAACAGACTGTTTCAAGGAGAGGTTGAATATCTCAGTGAACACCGGTGCTAGCTGGTCAGCGCAGGCTTTCAGAACCCGACCTGTGATGCCGTCTGGTCCTGCTGCCTTCCTGGTATTCACTCTCTTGAATGCCCACCTCACGTCATGCTCCGAGATGGTGAATGTGTTTACCTCCGGCTCTCTCGGCGTGCACGCTGGTTGTGCCGCTAGCGCCGCTAGCGTGGTTAGCTGCAGCCTCGAAACAAGCGTAAAAGGTGTTTAGCTCGTCTGCCAGAGAAGCGTTCGCATTTACCATTCTGGGAGATGGTGTTCTATAGTCCGTTATTGTCCCTAGTCCCTGCCACAGGCTCCTAGAGCCACCATGTTAAAACTGTGACTGTAGTTTCCTCCCGTAGCGCCACTTTGCATCCTTCACCGCTCTGCGAACACTGTAAGACGCAGCCTTGTACTCTTCCATGTCCCCGGTGGCGAGCCCCGTGTTGTAGGCAGCGGAGCGGGATCTCAGAGAGTCGCGGATGGTTTTATCCACCCACGGCTTCTGGTTGGGAAACGTTCTGATTGTGTTTTTTTGCACCGTATCATCCGTTAGTTTCCCGATGAATCCCACAACCGCTTCCGTAAACATGTTGACGTCATCAGAGCTGCGCCGAAACATGTCCCAGTCTGCGTCATCCAAAGCGTCCTGCAGAGCGGCCACTGATTGGTCAGTCCAGCGTGCAACCTCCCTCTGAACCGGAGCTTCCTGTTTCAGCCTTTGTTTGTAAACAGGCATGAGAAAGATGGCGGCTTGGTCCGATTTCCCAAACAGTGGACGTGGTTGTGCCTTGTAGCTGTTCTTGAATGTTGTATAGCAGTGGTCCAGTGTTCTTTCGCCTCTGGTGGGGCAGGTAATGTGCTAATAAAAGTTCGGTAGTGCGCGCTTGAGGTTGGCACTGTTGAAATCTCCGACCACAATAAGCGCAGCGTCCCAATGCTGTATTTGGTGCTGCGTTAGTGTCTCATGTAAGTCCCATACTGCAGTGTCCGTGTCCACTTGAGGTGGAATATAAACGGCACTGACTATGACCGAACTGAATTCCCGAGGTAGATAGAAGGGCCGACATTTGATGGTCAGTAGTTCCAGATTTGGTGTGCAGGAGCGTGAAAGAGGAACGATGCTCGCGCTGTCGCAACCAGTGGTTGTTCACCTCCTCTTAACTTCCCCGACTCCAGTGTTCTGTCTATGCGGTAAACCGAGAAAAACTCGGCCGGCTGGATGGTGTGGTCCGGTACCGCTGGGTTCAGCAATGTCTTGGTAAAGCAGAAAAGGTTGCAGTCCCAAATGTCTCTCTGGAACTTGACCCTTGCCCTGAGGTCGTCGAGCTTGTTCTCCAGTGACTGGACATTGGCTAACAGGATACTAGGTAAGGGAGCGCGGTGTGCGCGTGCCCTCAGCCTGTTCCTGATGCCGGCTCGTTTCCCTCGCGGACGCCGGTACGGGTCGCGTCCTTTGTTCTTCCTCGGGATCTCGCTCGGCCAGCATGGATCCGGGTTTAAAAACAGCGAAAGGTGAGTGCATTGTACACCAATAAATATAAGAGTGTCTCTGTCATATCTAATGATGTCCATCTTGTGTAGATGGAACTAAAACTAGTTAAATAAAAGTATAAAATAAACAAAAAAAGAAAAACCATAGCCGGAGCAGTCGTGACGGCAGCCGACCTCACCGGCGCCATCTTGAATGGAGAGGTCATAAATTCTGATAAGACAGAGATTTTTCTCATCGGCCCAAAAACTAGTATACAGATGCACCAGCATCTCAACCTGCATTTAGACGGATGCTCTGTAACCACTAGTTCAACAGTAAAAGACCTGGGAGTTATTTTAGACAGCAACTTATCTTTTAAAAATCATATTAACAAAGTCACAAAAACAGCTTCTTTCACCTTAGAAATATTTCTAAGCTAAGAAACATGTTGTCTATATCCAATGCAGAGAAGCTCGTCCATGCGTTCATGACCTCCAGAATAGACTACTGTAATACATTACTAGGTGGATGTCCTGCATCATTAATAAACAAGCTTCAGTTAGTTCAGAATGCAGCAGCAAGAGTTCTTACTAGGTCAAGAAAATATGACCACGTAACCCCGATCTTCTCGTCCCTGCACTGGCTTCCTGTTAAGTTTCGATTAGACTACAAACTACTGCTACTCACTTATAAAGCACTAAATGGATTGGCCCCCATGTATCTCTCCAGTCTCTTAACACGCTACACGTCACGCTCCCTTAGATCTCAAAACTCTGGGCTTCTAGTAGTTCCTAGAATAGCAAAGTCCACTAAAGGTGGTAGAGCATTTTCACATTTAGCTCCTAAACTCTGGAACAGTCTTCCTGACAGTG
>NC_060899.1:260000-280000 GCF_014805685.1 Silurus meridionalis | reverse complement strand
GACCACATCAGCCCTGTTTTAATCATCTACACTGCTCCCAATTACATCTCACACTGATTATAAAATACTACTACTGACGTATAAAGCACTTAACGGTCTCGCACCGCAGTATCTGAGTGAACTTCTGTACTAGTATGATCCTCCACGCCTACTTAGATCAAAAGGTGCTGGCTATCTGTTGGTTCCTCAAATAATGAAGACTACAGCAGGGGACAGATCTTTCTCTTATAAAGCCCCACAGTTATGGAACAACCTTCCAATCAGTGTTCCAGACTCAGACACAGTCTCAGTGTTCAAGTCGAGGTTGAAAACTTATTTATTTAGTCAAGCCTTTTATCAGTAGATTTCTCTTAGGTAAAGGCACAGATCTGGAGGGAACATGGATATAGAGTGTTTGGTGAACTGGTATATTTTTATGCTGTCGTCTCCTCACATTCACACGTTCACTCGGGTTTGTTGATGGTGGTGTGGTGGGTCGTCTCTTATCCCAGAGATCCCTCATTTCTGTGTTACCTTCTGCTTCTCCCTTTTAGTTATGCTGCCATAGCGAGTCTTGCCGGAGTTCAAACTGCACAGTGACATTAACTTTCATACACCAATAGTTACACTTAATAATCCATATCCTTCTCTTCCGTCACCTCTCTCTCTCTCTCTCTCTCTCTCTCTCTCTCTCTCTCTCTCTCTCGGTCGAGTTAAACATGCTCCTGAGGTTCCAGTGACCACTGTTCCTGCCCCTCTCCCTCTGTGGATCTTCACACTTCTGTGCAGCTTGGGACGGTCTCTCATCAACACCTTGGGTGGTTCCATGTAATTCGGAGTAGAACGGTGCTTTGAGGACGGATTGGACTGTAGTTGGTGTCGGCGGTCTGCTGCACTGACTCGGGAGTGCAGTTTGCTTCTGATCATCATCACTGTAACCCGCAACTTTGTATATCTGCTTCAAATGGACATTTGGTGCAACCCAGATGAGGATGGGTTCCCTCTTGAGTCTGGTTCCTCTCAAGGTTTCTTCCTTATGCCATCTCGGGAGTTTTTCCTTGCCACAGTTGCTCATCAGGGACAAACATACTTACAAAGAACATATTTACGTTTAATCACCACATTATCTGTGTAAAGCTGCTTTGAGACAATGTTCATTGTTAAAAGCGCTATACAAATAAAAATACAAGACAAATAGAGACAGAGAGAGAGAGAGACAGAGAGAGAGAGATAGAGAGAGAGAGAGACAAAGAGATAGACAGAAAGAGAGAGAGATAAAGAGAGAGAGAGAGAGAGAGACAGAGAGAGAGAGAAAGAGAAAGAGAGAGAGAGAGAGAGAGAGAGAGAGAGAGAGAGAGAGATAAAGAGAGAGAGAGAGAGAGAGAGAGACAGACAGACAGATCAGGTGAACAGGTCCCTCACCTCTCAGTTCTGTGCACGTGCACTCAGTAGCCTGTAATAAGACATCATTACTGCACGTGCAGCTTCATCACGTGACAATAATAATAATAATAATAATAATAATAATAATAACAACGCACAACTCTGACGTCATCACTCCTCCGCCATTCATTAATTAAAAGTATTGCTGGTGTAATGCAGCTGCTCCTGAGCTCGCGCACATCGCGAATAATAGAAATAAAAATAAAAGAAATTAAAGAGAAAAATAAATCAGACTCTATTTACTCTGCCAATCAAACCACGCCCCGAAAACTGCGTCATTTCCGTTAAACCCACTTTCACTACAGGAAACGCTGACGGAGCGCGTGGATACTCCATGTTGCCAGATCTACAGAAAGCCCCTGGTTTAGATTTATTCTTTAGAATAGACTTTATTTGTCACATACACATTACAGCACAGTGAAATTTGTTCTTCATATCCCAGCATGCTCTGAAGCTGGGGTCAGAGTGCTACAGCACCCTGGAGTACAGAGGGTTAAGGGCCCAAGGGCCCAAGGGTGGCAGCCTGGTGATACCGGGGCTTGAACCCCCGACCCTCCGATCAGTAACCCAGTGCCTTAACCACTGAGCTCCCACTCCCCCTTATGTTTGATATGGATGTTTAATTACTCCACATTTCACACATACATTCATATTAAATATAAATATAAAAAAACAACATGTAAGTATTTGTTGTGTTCGCTGGGGGGTTAAATAATTCAATATAAAGTGTTTTTGAGTTACAGTAGAGTAATAATATTAAATATAAATCTATAAAGATGAAAGACATTTCATTTTATTAATATTTCTAATCACTATTCTCTAAAATATAGCAATTTCGTCTGATTAATCTTCTAGCAGAAAAACTACTTTTCACCTGTGTGTGTGTGTGTGTGTGTGTGTGTGTGTGTGTGTGTCATGTGCTCAGCTAGTGAAGTGAAAGCCGCTTGTGGAAAGAAAAGTCTTAAAGTTTAAGATTTGACTTATTATTTTTAGGTTTAAAATGTACAGAGCAAACAATGTACAGTGTAAACTTTACAGATTAAACAATGTACAGTGTAAACTTTACAGATTAAACAATGTACAGTGTAAAGTTTACAGCATAAAAATGTACGGTCACATTATTCAGAGATAAAAACACCACACTGCTGCTGCTACTTACCTCTCAGCCTCTCTCCCACTTAAAAAAAGAAATGTGTGTGTGTGTGTGTGTGTGTGTGTGTGTGTGTGTGTGTGTGTGTGTGTGTGAGAGAGAGAGAGAGAGGGATCCTCTTGAGAGCCCAAAATAACTCACAAGTGTGTGTGTGTGTGTGTGTGTGTGTGTGTGTGTGTGTGTGAGTGAATCAGTCTTAAATTTCTCCCTGTTGGCAGAAGTCTAATCTGACTCTGATGTGATCGGTAGCAGTAACAGAAAACATCTCACTGTATAGTTGTGAGTAAAAGTTTTAAGCCCGCTGTGGGCTTTGGGGTTTTACCACCACGATCACCACCTCACCACCACCACACACCACCATCACTACCACCTCACCACCATCACCCTGCCATCACCACACTACCACCTCAAAATCACTATTACCAACACCATCACTACCACCTCACCACACCACACCACCACCACCTCAACTTCACCACACCAGCCCCAACATCACTACAAGAGGTCCAATATCCACCACCACCATCACCACCACTATCACACCACGTCACCACACCACCACCATCACTACCACCTCAGCACCTCAAACCCCCACCACCACCACACCACCACCACACCACCACCATCACCACCACCACACCACCACCACCACCACCACCACCACACCACCACCACAAAACCACCACACCATCACCACACCACCACCACAAAACCACCACATCACCACCTCACTATCACCTCACCACCATCACCCTGCCATCACCACACCACCACCTCAAAACCACCATTACCAACACCATCACTACCACCTCACCACCACCACCTCAACTTCACCACACCAGCCCCAACATCACCACACTGTTTGCAGTGGTGATGGACAGGTTGAAGGACGAGGACATTTTTGAGACAAGGTGAGGGAGGTGAGATTGAGATGGTTTGGACATGTGCAGAGGAGGGACATGGGGTATATCAGTAGGAGAATGCTGAGGATGGAGACACCAGGAAGGAGGAAAAGAGGAAGACCAAGGAGCAGGTTTATGGATGTGGTGAGAGAAGACATGCAGGTAGTTGGTGTGAAAGAGGCAGATGTAGAGGACAGGGGGGGATGGAGACGTATGATCCACTGTGGTAATGGGAGAAGCCAAAAGAAGAAGAAGAAGAAGAAGAAGAAGAAGAAGATGAGTGAAGTAGTGTAATAAGTTTTAGTTGTCTTCACTAGATGGCAGTAAAACACTTTATGTGTAAGTTTAATCCAATCTGAGCTCATTATTAAACTGATTTCTCCTAAAATATCTACAGCATTTACACACACACACACACACACACACACACACACACACACACACACACACACACACACGCCAAACTAACCCTATGCCAAACTCTGCGTGTGTGTGTGTGTGTGTGTGTGTGTGTGAGAGAGAGAGAGAGAGAGAGAGAGAGAGAGAGAGAGAGAACTCAGATAAACAGATAAATAAAATACACTTATTAAATGAGCACTCTGAGAATTAAGAACTCCTTTGGGTTTTCCTTTGGTGTCCTCTGAAGATACTCCAGAACATTGTTCTCTATCAGATGAAGCCCATTTTGAAAGATCAAATTATCTATTCAACCCGCTGAAGAACCTGAGATGTTCTTTTTTTTTTTAAAATAAAATAAAAACCCAACCCAACTTTAAATTGTCCTCTACATCTGCACCTTCACCTTCACCCGAACCTCCACCTGAATCTCCACTTACATCTTTATCTCCACTCCTTCACTCTGGTACAAAATAGAATTTCTCTTGAAAGTGTTGAAGTGTTGAGTGTTTGTGTATGTGTGAATCTTTCAGCACCAGTGTGGTGTGTGACATCACAACTAACTGCCTGATTTGCATGGCCACGCCCAAAACTCACCCAGATTCTATTCTTCTTTCATCTAGTATGTGTGTTCCTTATCATAGAAATAAGAGTCCTGATGAGAACCTGAGGGAAGCTGGCAATGTTCATCTCTCAGTACTGAGTGTTTTCATAGGAATGAGCTCTGCAATATATCGGTTCTTCTCCTGAACCACTCATGTACAGCACCATCTAGTGGACATATAACATCCAACAGATAGCTAATTCTAACAACATCATGCAATAGCGAAGAAGTTCAGGAAAGATTTCTTAATATCTATCACCAGAACATGAACATGAAAACCTGAGATTTACATATAAAAGAGAAATTCTTTAAATCCTGATTTGGTGTAATGTCAGTTTCATAAGTTTCTTTGATTTCTATTCTGAGCACTTGGAACTCCATCATCATTCAGATTGAGTGTGAAGTTTTGAGCAGGGAATGATCTGATATTCTGTGTGTTCACGTGGAAATGCACAAAAGCTTGATGGAGGATTTAGACTTTCACAGAACAAAAAAGGCGCAATCCAGATTTCATATCTAATCGTGCAGAATTTGAATATCTAATAAAAATATTCTTCTTCTTCTTCTTCTTCTTGCTAATTTGTTCAGGACACGTTGATGGTGTTGAACAAACGATCAGTACGAATCTGTTCTTCATTAACAACACACACACACACACACACACACACACACACACACACACACACACACACACATGCGCACACAGACGGACACGCACACACACATGCACACACACACACACACACACGCACACACACAGGGACACACACACCATATGCCAGGACTTGCAGCAGCTCCACGCTCACTGCATGGTGTGTGTGGATTAGAAAGGACAGTCATATAAACACTGCAGTGATTTTCCCAGAGTGAATTTCACCTCTACATTTCTTCATCGTGTGAAATGATCCAACACTTATTATATCTATAATCTTAGTGTTATAGATGATAGATGAGTAAATCTTTGCAGATTAGTGTTAAGAAGTCTTCAGTTTATCCAAAAGGTTTGGAATGTGTTTGGAATGAAACTGTAACACTGAAGCATGCATGATGTTCTACATGACTGTGTGCTTCAGAGTTTGTGGAGAGAGTTTGGGGAAAAGCCAGATATGGGTGTGATGGTCATGGGTGAGCATACTTCTGGCTATTAAGCTTGTAGATCGTACCTGTAGCATATGGTTCCTCTGGTTAGAAAGTGTAGGGTTAGGGTTAGCACATTTGTACTAATAATCTGTGGAAACACTTCAGGAAGTAAAGAACCTGCATAAATCCAGTTTCTCCTGAACTGGTTAAAGCTGGTTAAAGCATGATTGGATTAATTATCATAATGTTTAGTTCCAGTCGAAAAGTACCGAACCCTGGCTTTCTGCTCCTCCACCATCTGGCCTCCATCACAGTTCTCCTTCACTCATGTGGTAGTGTTTAGAGCCCCTTCCTCTCTAATATCATGTGGTTCTTGCTGATGTTCTAATGCCAGCTATTCAATAAGGTTTTGTTCATGTGTGTGTGTGTGTGTGTGTGTGTGTGTGTGTGTGTGTGTGTGTGTGTGTGTGTGTGTGTGTGCTTGAGGCCAGGTTTAATTCCTCACGCTGCTGGAGTTGATAGTGATGTCATTGAGGACGCAGAGTTCCCAGGTCCTGCGTCATGATGTTCCAAAATCCACCAACAAAAAACAAGAAGGTGAAAAGATCTATTGAGCTGCTAGAAGAAGTTGGTCCTTGTTGTGGAATGAGTACAATCTGTGGCACTGAGGAAAGAGTTTCCATTAAAGCATGCCTGCTGAAGGGTGATGGCCACGCAGCAGGGAAAGAGTTTAACACAAACAGCCGTATGATGTGAAGCTGAACATCACATTAACACCTTCACTGAAGCTTTTTTTCTGATTACAGCTCACAGGAGAGAAACTGCTGATCCTGTAAAGGCCTTCAACCTCCAGAAATACACTCCGGTACCTAATGCTTTATTCATTTATAAAACACAACAGCCGTCCACACACACACACACACACACACACACACACACACACACACACACACACACACACACACACAAATAATACGCACACTCACTCATATACATATACATATACATACAGTACATATTTATACAAACACCAACACTCACATAGAACTTGGCAGTTTTGTCAGTATTCAGTCAGGTGTTTGATGGTGATTGCTGGTGTTTGTTGGTGCTCACGTGTGTGTGCTGTTAAATGGTCTGTATCAGAGTGGAGATCTCGGAAAGTTTATAGTCTGAGATCTGGACAAATCAGAAAAATGTAACTATCAGAGCTTCATAAACTTTATTATTCTTTTTATTATAATTATTTTAATTGTTACTATTTTTTATCAGTTCAGATATAATCTCTGCCACAGGATTCAGCAACGTCTCCAAACGGAGCTGCAGAAAACTGACTGAAGGCTTCATAAACACTTTAAGAGCCTTAAGGCTTCATAAACATTATATGAAACTGAAGGCTTCATAAACAATGTATTAGACTGAAGACTTCATAAACACTAAACTAGACTCAAGGCTTTATAAACACTGAATAACAGACTGAAGGCTTCATAAACACAGAACGAGACTAAGGGCTTCATAAACACTGAATAACAAATTGAAGACTTCATAAACACTAAATGAGACCAAAGGCTTAATAAACACTGAATAACAAACTGAAGGCTTCATAAACACTTAATAACTGATTGAAGCTTAATAAACACTGAATAACAAACTGAGAGCTTCATAAACACTTTATGGCACTGAAGGCTTAATAAACACTGTATGAGACTGAAGGCTTCATAAACACTGAAAACCAGTCTGAAGGCTTCATAAACTCTGAATAACAGTCTGAAGACTTTATAAACAGTATATTAAACTAAAGGCTTCATAAACACTGACTTACAGACTGAAGGCTTCATAAAAATAGAATGAGACTAAGGACTTCATAAACACTGAATAACAGACTGAAGGCTTCATAAACACTGTAAGAGACTAAAGGCTTCATAAACACTAAATGAAACTGGAGGCTTTATAAACTGTGTATTAGACTGAAGGCTTTATAAACACTGTATGAGATTGAATGCTTCATAAACATTATTTGAAACTGAAGGCTTTATAAACACTGTATTAGACTGAAGGCTTCATAAACACTGAATAACAGACTGAAGGCTTCATAAACACTGAATAACAGACTGAAGGCTTCATAAAAACAGAATGAGACTAAGGGCTTCATAAACACTGAATAACAAACTGAAAGCTTCATTAACATTAAATAGGACTAAAGTCTTTATAAACACTAAAGGAGACTAAATGCTGCATAAACACTGAATAACAGACTAAAGGCTTCATAAACACTGAATAACTGATTGAAAGCTTCATAAACTATTGGTAAATGACCTGTTATTGGCCTCTGATCAGGGTTTTGTCTCTTTACTTGTGTTGCTCGACCTCAGTGCAGCTTTTCACACCATTGATCATCATCTCCTGCTTTCTAGACTTGAGAACATTGTTGGAATAAATGGCTATATATAATAACAGCTCTCTCTTGGCTCAGGTCTTATCTGACTGATCGCTATCAGTTTGTTGATGTAAATGGTGAGTTCTCCACACTCTATGAGGTAAATTATGGTGTTCTGCAAGGATCTGTCTTAGGCCCACTGCTTTTTTTTCTTTATATCTGCTGCCTCTGGGTGAAATTATACATAAACATGGTATTCGCTTCCATTGCTATGCTGATGACACAGAGCTGTATATTTCAGCAAAGCCAGATGAGCGAGATCAGCTTAACAATGTTGAGGAGTGTGTAAAGGACATTAGACAGTGGATGCTTAATAACTTTCTTCTCCTCAACTCAGATAAGACAGAAGTACTTTTACTAGGACCTCATGCAGCTAGAAGTAAACTTTCTGATTCTGTAGCATCTCTGGATGGTGTTTCTGTCTCAGTGTGTACAGCAGTCAAAGACCTTGGTGTGATTATTGACCTGAGTCTTTCCTTTGAGTCTCACGTGAATAATATCACCAGGATCTCCTTCTTTCACCTTAGAAATATTGCTAAAATTAGAAATATGATGTCATTACAGGATGCAGAAAAACTAGTAGATGCTTTTGTAACATCTAGATAAGACTACTGTAACGCTTTACTGTCTGGGTGTTGGAGTAAGTGCAGAAATAAGCTTCAGTTAGTTCAGAATGCAGCAGCAAGAGTCCTCACTAGATCTAGAAAATATTAGCACATCAGCCCTGTTTTAATCATCTACACTGCTCCCAATAACACTGATTATAAAATACTACTACTGACGTATAAAACACTTAACGCTCTCACGCCGCAGTATCTGAGTGAACTTCTGTACCAGTATGATCCTCCACGCCTACTTAGATCAAAAGGTGCAGGCTATTTGTTGGTACCTCAAATAATAAAGCCTCCAGCAGGGGGCAGATGTTTCTCTTATAAACCCCACAGTTATGGAACAGCCTTCCAACCAGTGTTCGGGACTCAGACACAGTCTCAGTGTTCAAGTCGAGGCTGAACACATATTTATTTAGTGGAGTGTTTAGTCAGTAGGTGTTTGTGAGGTAAAGGAGCAGATCTGGAGGGATCATGGATATGAAGTGTTTGGTGAACTGGGATATTTGAATGCTGTCGTCTCCTCACTCTCACACGTTCACTCAGGTTTGTTGATGGTGGTGTGGTGGGTCGTCTCTTATCCCAGAGATCCCTCATTTCTGTGTTACCTTCTGCTTCTCCCTTTTAGTTCTGCTGCCAGAGTGAATCTCACCAGAGTCCAAACTGCACAGTGACATTAACTTTCATACAACAATAAGGAGACTTAATAATCCATATCCTTCTCTTCCTGTCACCCTCTTCTCTCTCTCTCTCTCTCTCTCTCTCTCTCGGTCGAGTTAAACATGCTCCTGAGGTTCCAGTGACCACTGTTCCTGCTCCTCTTCCCTCCTCTGATCTTCCCACATTGTCCTGGTCTGCCACTGGATGGTGTTCATTTGGAGGCCACTCTTTGCAGCTGGAGATGTTTCACATCAATGCCCTGGAGATCCATTAAATTCCTGAGTAAGAACAGGAGCTTTGAGGATTTGGACTGTAGTTAATATCAACAGTCTGCTACACTGACTCAGGACTACAGTTTGCTCTGATCTCCATCACTGCACTTCAACATCGTTTATCTGAAATAAATGGACATTTGGTGGAACCCAGATGAGGATGAGGTTCCCTCTTGAGTCTGGTTCCTCTCAAGGTTTCTTCCTTCTGCATCTCAGGGAGTTTTTCCTTCACCACAGTCTCCACCGACTTGTTCATCAGGGACAAACTTACACTTATAAAGAACATCTTCATTTTTATCTCCACATTATGTTTATTGTTAAAAGCACAATACAAATAAAAATGAAATGAAATAAATTAAATAATGAAATATTTAATATTAATAACAATATTTAATTGATAAACAATTTATTATTTTGTATGTACATATACAAAACAAAATAAATATTGTAATAAATTCTGTCATTTAAAACAGTAGCCTACCAGATCAGCCTGTGGAGATGTTGTGGCAGGTCACATAAAAAACTAGAACTTCTTTGATGTCGGTTGTTCCTTTGATGGGTATCCGTGGACGCGTGTTTGTTTGATGTTGCAATTTACATATTTCATGTTATATATAAATTAAATGTTATGAAATATATACATTTTTTTTTCCAGAAAGGGGACTAGTTGCCATCTTGAGCTACTCGCTGTAAAGTTAAACCTCAGCTTAGCACGCATCCCGGTAACGTAGCAACATCCAATGACAGAGAACTCTCTGTCAGGAGCGCACACGCAAACACACACACACGCACACACACACACACATGCACACACATGTACACACTCCCAGACGTGCACACACGCACTCACCCACGCACGCACGCATGCCCACGCACACGCAAACACACACACGCACGCACGCATGCACGCACACACATACACACACGAACACACACAGACACATTCAATTCAATTCAATTCAATTCATTTTTATTTGTATAGCGCTCTTAACAATGAACATTGTCTCAAAGCAGCTTTACACAGATAATGTGGTGATTAAACATAAATATGTTCTTTGTAAGTATGTTTGTCCCTGATGAGCAACTGTGGCAAGGAAAAACTCCCCGAGATGGCATAAGGAAGAAACCTTGAGAGGAACCAGACTCAAGAGGGAACCCATCCTCATCTGGGTTGCACCAAATGTCCATTTGAAGCATATATACAAAGTTGCGGGGTACAGTGATGATGATCAGAAGCAAACTGCACTCCCGAGTCAGTGCAGCAGACCGCCGACACCAACTACAGTCCAATCCGTCCTCAAAGCACCCGTTCTACTCCGGAATTACATGGAACCACCCAAGGTGGTTCCATACACGCACACACATGTGCACACGCACACATGTGCACATGTGTGTGCACATACACGCACACACGCACGCACACACACACACATGCACACACATGTACACACTCCCACTCGTGCACACACGCACTCACCCACGCACGCACGCATGCCCACGCACACGCAAATACACACACGCACGCACACATACACACACGAACACACACAGACACATACACGCACACACGCACGCACACACACACACACACACGCACACACATACACGCAGACACACACACGCACCCACACACCACACGCACGCACGCACACACGCACACACACACACACACACACACACACACACACACACGCACACACACACACACACACACACACACACACACCTCTTGTACATAGATAGTTTCATGCTTAAATTTAGAAACTGTACATTTCACTACCTTTCACAGAAACAACTGCAGATTTCTGGATACACTTCTCTACTCTACATGTAGATTATAGGAGACAAACTGAGTTCTTTATGGGTTTAATACAGAACACTGCTTTTATGTCTGTTATGAAGGAAATAAAGAGAATAGTTTATTGGGAATATTTTGAAACATATTCAGGTAAGAACTTAGACTGAAATGAAATCAGTATTAGTTTAATGCTGCACTACTGTCGGGGCTGCAGTTATCGAGAATTAATCACTATCTTCTGAGCGCTGAGGCATGAACCTCTATACTGCCCCCTTTCCCTGGGAGATTTCTCTGCTGTGAGAACACACAAAGACCACCGTCTTCTGTTGTATTTATTTATTTATTTATTTATTTATTTATTAATTTATTAATTTATTTATTCATTGTTTTATTGTTTTATTTATTTATGTATCAGTCAGTCTGTTTTCAGACATTTCTTTCCTCATGTCACTGTGGCTGAACTCCAGGTTTCATTTCTGTACATCCGGAGGCTCAGAGCAGAAATCTCACTGCAAAAGAAATATGTGTGTGTGTGTGTGTGTGTGTGTGTGTGTGTGTGTGTGTGTGTCTGTGTGTTGGTTTTGGATCTTTCGCTCAGATTTACTCTTGGCAAGTTTTTGGCTCAGTTAGAGTTCATGTCTGCCAACAACTACTGCACTCTCACTGTGTGTGTGTGTGTGTGTGTGTGTGTGTGTGTGTGTCTGATAGAGAGAAAGTGTGTATGTGTAAGAAAGGGAGTATGTATGTGTGTGTGTGTGTGTGTGTGTGTGTGTATTCATTAAAGTGTCTATTACAGAGCTACAGAATGTAAATAAATTGAGCAGATGATTGAGTGTGTGTGGTGGAGTTTCTCTTATGTGATTGCTCGTGTAGTCTGAGATGTTCAGCGATGTTCCCTCTGTGATTCTATGAAGTTCTTTTCCCAGGAAAAACTTCTCCATTCGTGAAAATATGGAGCACATTGCTGTTTCTTTATTCAGCAGCTGAAACTCGCATTTTTATTATCAAATGTTATTGTGCACATTTTTATATTTCTCCCTCTTTAAGTATTTTCAGATTGATAACCTCCAGAGTGTATACATCACTATACCATCATCATCATCATCATCATCATCATCATCATCATCACCATCATCATCATCACCATCACCATCATCATCATCATCATCATCACCATCACCATCATCATCACCATCATCATCATCATCATCATCATCATCATCACCATCACAATCATCATCACCATCATCATCATCATCATCACCATCATCATCATCATCATCATCACCATCATCACCATCATCATCATCATCACCATTATCATCACCATCATCACTATTATCATCATCACCATCATCATCATCATCATCATCATCATCACTATCATCATCATCATCACAATTATCATCATCATCACTATTATCATCATCACCATCATCATCATCACCATCATCATCATCATCACCATCATCATCATCACCATTATCATCATCATCATCACTATTATCATCATCATCATCATCATCATCATCATCATCATCATCATCACCATCATCATCATCATCATCATCATCACTATTATCATCACCATCATCATCATCACCATCATCATCATCATCATCACCATTATCATCACCATCATCACTATTATCATCATCACCATCATCATCATCATCATCATTATCATCACCATCACCATCACCATCATCATCATCATCACCACCATCATCATCATCATCATCATTATCATCACCATCATCATCATCATCACCATCATCATCATCACCATCATCACCATCATCACCATCATCATCATCATCATCACCATCATCATCATCATCATCACCATTATCATCACCATCATCACTATTATCATCATCACCATCATCATCATCATCACCATCATCATCATCATCATCACCATCATCATCATCATCACCATTATCATCATCATCATCACCATTATCATCATCACCATCATCATCATCATCACCATCATCATCATCACCACCATCATCATCATCATCATCACCATTATCATCATCATCATCACTATTATCATCATCATCATCATCATCATCATCACTATTATCATCACCATCATCATCATCACCATCGTCATCACCATCGTCATCACCATCATCATCACCATCATCATCATCATCACCATCATCATCATCATCACCATTATCATCATCATCATCACCATTATCATCATCACCATCATCATCATCATCACCATCATCATCATCATCATCACCATCACCATCATCATCATCATCACCATTATCATCATCATCATCACTATTATCATCATCACCATCATCATCATCATCATCACCATCATCATCATCATCATCACCATCATCATCATCATCATCACCATTATCATCATCATCATCACTATTATCATCATCATCATCATCATCATCACTATTATCATCACCATCATCATCATCACCATCGTCATCACCATCGTCATCACCATCATCATCATCATCATCATCATCATCACTATTATAAACATGCTCCTGAGGCTCCAGTGACCAGTGTTCCTGCCCCTCTCCCCTCCTTGGATCTTCACACTTCTGTGCAGCTCGGGACGGTCTCTTAATTCCAGAGTAGAACGGGTGCTTTGAGGACGGATTGGACTGTAGTTGGTGTCGGCGGTCTGCTGCACTGACTCGGGAGTGCAGTTTGCTTCTGATCATCATCACTGTACCCCACAACATTGTATATCTGCTTCAAATGGACATTTGGTGCAACCCAGATGAGGATGGGTTCCCTCTTGAGTCTGGTTCCTCTCAAGGTTCCTTCCTTATGCCATCTCGGGGAGTTTTTCCTTGCCACAGTTGCTCATCAGGGACAAACATACTTACAAAGAACATATTTATGTTTAATCACCACATTATCTGTGTAAAGCTGCTTTGAGACAATGTTCATTGTTAAAAGCGCTATACAAATAAAAATGAATTGAATTGAATTGAACTATTATCATCACCATCATCATCATCACCATCATCATCATCACCATCGTCATCACCATCATCATCATCATCATCACCATCATCATCACCATTATCATCATCATCATCATCATCACCATCATCATCACCATCATCATCATCATCATCATCATCATCATCATCATCACCATCATCATCATCATCATCATCATCATCACCATCATCATCATCATCATCATCACCATTATCATCATCATCATCACTATTATCATCACCATCATCATCATCATCATCATCATCATCATCATCATCATCATCACCATCATCATCATCATCATCATCATCATCATCACTATTATCATCATCATCATCATCATCATCATCATCACCATCATCATCATCACTATCATCATCATCATCATCATCATCATCATCATCATCATCATCACCATTATCATCATCATCACCACCACCACCACCACCATTATCATCGTCATCCCCATCACCATCATCACCATCATCATCATTACCACCACCACCACTATCATCATCATTACCATCATCATCATTACCACCACCACCATCATCATCACCATCATAATCATTACCACCATCATCATCATTACCACCAGCATTATCATCATCACCACCACCATCATCACGATCATTATCATCATCATCATCACCACTGCCATCACCACCACCACCATCATCATCATCATCATCATAATCACCACCACCATTATCACCATCATTATCATCATCATCACCACTGCCATCACCACCACCACCATCATCATCATCATCATCACATCATCACCACCATCACCACCATCATCATCACATCATCATCATCATCACCATCATCATCACCATCATCATCACATCATCACCACCATCATCCTCATCACCATCATTATCACCACCATCATCATCATCACCATCAGGGCAGGGCAGTGGTAGCCCAGTGGTTAAGGCTCTGGGTTACTGATCATAAGGTCAGGGGTTCAAGCCCCAGCTCTGCCAAGCTGCCACTGTTGTGCCCTTGAGCAAGGCACTTCGCCCTATCAGCTCCAGGAGCGCCGTACCGTGGCTGACCCTGCGCTCTGACCCCAGCTTCCAGATGAGTTGGGATATGTGAAAACCAAAGCATTTCACTGCATGTCGTACCCTATGTGTATGTGACAAATAAAATTTGATTTGATCATCATCACCACCTGATATCTTGATATCACCCAAATGAGGATGAGGTTTTGAGTCTGGTTCCTCTTAAGGTTTCTTCTTCGTAACATCTAAGGGAGTTTTTCCTTCACCACAGTCTCCATGCTGCTCATCAGGGATAAATACACATCATTCACCTTCACTGTTACATTCTGTAAAGCTGCTCTGAGACGATGTGTGTTGTGAAAAGCGCCAAAAGAAATAAACTTGACTTTTTTTGTGTCTCTAATTTTATCTGATTTAACATCAAGTACACAAACATCATCAGGCTGGTGCACGTCAGAGTGACGCCACATCAGTGTTTCAGATCCTATCACTGAGTAAACGCCATAAAAACACACACTGTTTACTCTGAGCTGGGGGTGGAGCTAAACGGAATGAAAGAGGGAGGGGTGTGGCTAATCAGGAGCATGTCTAATGAGGAGGAGGAGTTAATACTCAAAACAAACATATCATAATTAGCTGTTGTTCATGGAGCAAAAAAGCAGGAGGTGTGTGTGTGTGTGTGTGTGTGTGTGTGTGTGTGTGTGTGTAATAGAACACAGCTGGTCTTTCTAACATGCTACAGTACATAATAGCACCACAGTAAAAACACACGCACGCACGCACGCACGCACGCACACACACACACACACAAGGTATTGCATTTAAAAAAAAAAAAATTTCAAATGTATATTTCTTGAAACTGTATTGTTTGTGTGGTTGTGTAGATGTTTGTGGTTTGTTGCTTTTTTATGGTTCAGTAGATGTTTGTGTGGTTGTGTAGATGTTCTTGTGATTGTGTAGATGTTTGTGTGGGTGTGTAGATATTATTGTGGTTGTGTAGATGTTTACGTGTATGTGTAGATCTTTGTGTGGTTGTGTAGAAGTTCTTGTGGTTGTCTAGATGTTTGTGTGGTTGTGTCGCTGTTTATGTGTTTGTGTAGATCTTTGTGTGGTTGTGTAGATGTTCTTGTGGTTGTGTAGATATTATTGCGGTTGTGTAGATGTTTATGTGTTTGTGTAGATGTTTGTGTGGTTGTGTAGATGTGTGGTTGTGTAGATATTATTATGTTGTGTAGATGTTTATGTGTTTGTGTAGATGTTTATGTGTTTGTGCAGGTGTTTATGTGTGTGTAGATGTTTATGTGTTTGTGTAGATGTTTGTGTGGTTGTGCAGATGTTTGTGGTTGTGCAGATGTTTATGTGTGTGCAGATGTTTGTGTGTTTGTGCAGATGTTTGTGTGGTTGTGCAGATGTTTGTGTGGTGTAGATGTTTGTGTGTGTGCAGATGTTTATGTGTTTGTGTGCAGATGTTTATGTGTTTGTGTAGATGTTTATGTGTTGTGTAGATGTTGTGTGGTTGTGCAGATGTTTGTGGTTGTGCAGATATTATTGCGTTGTGTAGATGTTTATGTGTTTGTGCAGATGTTTCATGTGTTTGTGCAGATGCTCATGTGTCTGTGCAGATGTTTATGTGTCTGTGCAGATGTTTGTGTGGCTGTGCAGATGTTTGTGTGGTGTGCAGATATTATCATGCGGTTGTGCAGATGTTTATGTGTCTGTGCAGATGTTTGTGTGGTTGTGCAGATGTTTGTGTGGTGGTGCAGATGTTTGTGTGGTTGTGCAGATATTATTGCGTTGTGCAGATGCTCATGTGCCTGTGCAGATGCTCATGTGCCTGTGCAGATGTCTGTGGCTGTGCAGATGTGTGTGGCTGTGCAGATGTGTGGCTGTGCAGATGCTCATGTGTGTGCAGATGCTCATGTGCCTGTGCAGATGCTCATGTGCCTGTGCAGATGCTCATGTGCCTGTGCAGATGTCTGTGGCTGTGCAGATGTCTGTGGCTGTGCAGATATTATCATGCTGTGCAGATGCTCATGTGCCTGTGCAGATGTCTGTGGCTGTGCAGATGTCTGTGTGGCTGTGCAGATGTCTGTGGCTGTGCAGATATTATGCGGCTGTGCAGATGCTCATGTGCCTGTGCAGATGTTTATGTGTTTGTGTAGATGTTTGTGTGGTTGTGTAGATGTTTGGTTCTAAACAAAGCTACTTTACAGCCGTCAGATTTCCTGGATGTTCTATGATGTTTAAAGATCAGGGTTTTTGGAATGTTGTAGTGTTTAGAAATTCCAGCTGATCGAATGTTCAGGAGAAGCTGCTGTCTGCATGTTTTAGCTGCTCTCAGGTGAGGAGGTCATTAGAAGTTTATTTGCTCTCAGGTGTGTCACATGTGCAGGACAGAGGTTTCTCCAGGAGCTAAAAGTGTAGAGTTCCAGAGATTCCTGCATAGAGGTTCCTGTAGAATTGTTCCTGTAGTTGGTGTGATTTGAACATTAGTTTGTTTAGTTGTGTGTGTTTGTGTGTTTATATGTGTTTGTGTGTGTGTGTGTGTGTGTGTGTGTGTGTGTGTGTGTGTGTGTGTGTGAGTGTGTGAGTTGCTGGACAAGTTTACTGAGAATATCACTGGCTTTATTCACAGCTCTTAGTTCCACACTGCACACTCTCTTGGTTCAGGAGAAAAAAAGCACTGAAAGTGGTTCAGTCAGAGTTCTTCAAACGATTCTGTAGAAGGTTCTGTAAACAGTTCAGTAAAGGGTTCTGTGCTGTGACTTGATGGGAACAGAACTAAGAACCAACATTATAACTAGGCTGAGAACAAGTTAAAGAACCAAAGTATTTGGATAATCGCAGTGTATAGAGAACCAGAGCTTTTGGAGAAACTTGAGTTGGATATCAGTGTGTATTAGAGTGAAGATGTTGAAATCCACTGGATAAAGATGTAAATATTCGTACTTGTTCTGTCATTAGATAATGGAGTACAGATTGTCATTTACTATACAGGAATATGTAATTGAAGAAGGTGTGTTTTGTTGTCAGATGTGATGAACTCTTCTCATATTGTTCACATTATTTACCCTCAACAAGAGTTCATGAGCAAAAACTAAAAAGCTGAGGAATGAAATAAAGGAGTAGCAGTAACAGTTAAAAACCATGAATTCATTGAGGTATCACTGTATCTGAAGGCTGGAATTGCAATTGATGCAATCAACACTAGTCAAAAATCATCATCATCATCACCATCATCATCACAATTATTATATTTATCATCATCATCATCATCATCATCACTATCATTATAATACATTCAGATATAAACCAGTTTATCAGAAGGTTAAATCGCTCTTCATCATCTGCAGGTAGACACTATAAAGAGCACTGACTGTGAAAAGATTTTAGCAGATGTTTTAGGGTGTAAGCAGATGTTGTGCTATTAAATCTTGTTTACGTCACACACACTTTTGTCCGGTTTTCATTCGACTTCATGGAGACAAATATTGATGGACTGTGTGTGTGTGTGTGTGTGTGTGTGTGTGTGTGTGTGTGTGTGTGTGAGGTTAGCGTCACGCTGCAGGAGGTCACTGACACTGAGGCTAAGAGACGAGCGCACGTCAGGACGAGTGGAGAACAAACATTTTCTCACACACTTACTGTTTAAAGCTGCAGACTGAGTGTTAGAGTTGTGTGGTGTGTAAAATTGTGTGTAGCATTGTGATTAGTGTTGTGTGTGTATCATTGTGTGTAGTGTTATGTTTGTAGCATTGCATGTAGCATTGTTGTTTAGTGTTGTGTTTAGCATTGTGTGTGTGTGTGTGTGTTTGTGTGTGCGTTTGTGCTATGTAAAAACAACAATACTCTATATTTGTGAACAATAACAGATATAGGGTTGTGTATTTATAGTAAAATAATCACACTGTGATAGACTACACTGTGTGTGTGTGTGTGTGTGTGTGTGTGTTTGTGTGTGTATGTGCATTTATATGCACAATTTTCAGACAGAGTGAAAAACAGTGTAATGTTAATGACATCACTGAAGTGTTATAACATCACAATATATAAGAGCCAATAAAAGCAATGGGGTGGAGCATGTCGATTTATGGGTGTGTGAATTAACATGAAGCAACATGTTTGTGTGACTTCAACGCTTTCAAGACACACACACACACACACACACACACACACACACACACACACACACACACAGTGATATACAGTATAATATGTGTGTGTGCAGGGTTTATAAGTGCAGAAGGTTTTCTCAGGTTTTTTTTGTGTGTGTGTGTGTGTGTGTGTATATGTGTGTGTGTGTGTGTGTGTGTGTGTGTGTGTGTGTGTGTGATGAAGCTTGAGTTTTCTCCCTGTTGGTAATTATTGTGATTTTTTCTCCACAGCTTGTGTTCTGTTTCCTGAAAGAGAAGTTTCACTGCTAACAAATGCTGCTTTGTGTTGAAGTGTAAGAGCTGCCAGCACTCTGCCCCATCACTCACGTCATATTCCAGTCTCCCTCACGTCTTATTCCCCCCTCCCCCACGTCTTATTCCACCCTCTCTCACGTCTTATTCCCCCCTCTCTCACGTTTTATTCTCCTCCCCTCGTCTTATTACCCCCTCCTCACGTCTTATTCCACTTTCCTCCTGTATTCCCCCCTCCTCACGGTATCACTCCTT
>NC_060899.1:182500-255000 GCF_014805685.1 Silurus meridionalis | reverse complement strand
CGCCTGCAGGTTTCTTCTCAACAACACTGAACTGCTTATTCTTAACCAAGGCATAAGGAGCAATGCAGATAAACAGAATATTAACAACCACACTCTTACAGAACCTCACTGAACCTTACAGAACCTTACTAAACATTACAAAACCTCACTGAACCTTACAGAACTTCACTGAACCTCGCAAATCCATACATAAACCTACTGAACCTTATGGAACTTTACAAATCCCTACAGAACCTTACAGAACCTAATAGAAGTGAAGCTGCTGCTTTGGCGTGTTTGATGTTTGGTTTGATTCGATGGTGAACTGTTGGACAGAATTTATTTATAGAGAGTAGCTCTTCTCAGGGCTTCTGCTGAAGGTCATAAATGTAAATGTAGATGATCTTCATGATCGTCCAAGTAAACCACAGGCACTATTACCTTGAGATTTACCAAGTGTGTGTAGAAACCAGTAAACAGAGAACACCAAACCAGCAGAGCAGAAACATAAGATTAGAAAAAAGATCTATTAGATATCAATAATAAATGTCTCGCTAATGCGAGTGGAAGATCAACAGATTCCAGATCAACATAACAGCTTCCTATTACACTGATTTCTCCTTCATTTCTTCAGGGCCAGTCTCGCCACATGACAGCTACAATCCAGAAAGCTGAACATGAACTTTCTCATCTAAAACTGCTGCTCACACTGCATCCCAAGGCTGAGTACCTCACTCAGAGTAAAGTGCTCTCTGCCCTCTTCTACATACTGAACTCACAAGTGGCTAGTTTTACTGTGACTGACAGGAGAGAAGAGAAGATGCTCCTCCCACGAAGGAGCCGCATCAAACTCTCTTGGCTACAAAGAGCTGTGGCATCCTCAGGTGTTGATCATGTTTTTCCAGAACCCAGGGCTTTACACTGTCTCAACACCATCTCCTGATGCAGCCGAACCTCTCTCAGAAAGTCATGCACTTACCTCAGCACACAATCCCAGATTCTCAGATTCATCAGCAGAGTTTGAGAGCTGAGAGCTGGAGGTCATGTCATGATATAAACCGAGTGCAAACAAAAACGGCTGTAGGGGGCAAAGTCTCACATCACTTCAAAGCCTTTATCTAATCTCCAAAATAACACAGATAACACACACACACACACACACAGTGCAAACTGCATCAAACTTCTATTACACACCAGATGACTTCCTAAAGACCTTCCTGAACATTAGATCAGTCCAGCTAAATCCCAGCTTCACACGTTATTCTCCTGCTGAACTGTTATTGTTCTACCAGATTCCTCAGATATTCCTCTGTGTAGAGCAGATCTGATTCCTGACCTTCCGCTCAAGTTTATTTATAAATGGTCTACAGAGATGGTGATCTGCTTCGCTGCTTACACAACCATCAGTCACATACCTGCTCTCTGAGTACTGCACGCTCATTCGGCTGTATCTACATCCTCAAACCTGAAGTCTCTAAAAGCACCAAAAGCTCATGACGAAGAACACAGCAAATATCTAAGAGCCCAAAGTAAACAAACATATGAAAACACCAACCTTTTAAAAACTCACCTCCAGGAGCATCCTGGCCACGTGCAGGCGAACGGTTTCTCCCCCGTGTGTCTTCTCAGGTGAGCCTTCAGGTGACTGCTCTTAGTGTACATCTTTGCACAGCCTGGGAAAGTGCACTTGTGCATTTTAATTAGATCAGCGACGGAGCTCTTCTGGAATTTCTGACTACCGATTAGGAGTCCTGTTCCCTGAGTTCCTCCAGCCGAATTCTCAGTAGGTCCTGAAGGTTTGGCTGCAATGGGGACAGGAGCAATGCGGACAAATTTAGAAGCGCTGCTGAGGCTTGCTGGTGGAACTACCTGAGGAACCAGAGCAAATGTCTGGCCCTGGATGTTGACGAGCAGCTGGGTTATTTTGATGTCTGTGGTCGCCGGTGGCAACTGCGACGTGGTTGTTAGATTTGGTTCCAGTTTGATGGAAACGGGCTGGGTCTTCAGAAACACTGGTATCCCTGGGCTCTCTACTGCCAACTTCTTCCCAGAGAATGATTCCTTCATCACTGCAGTATGAGAAGTTTTAATGAGTCCTTCAGAAGACTGGACATTTTTGTGCTTCAGCTTGTTCATTAACATCATACTGGAATCAGGCACTGTTTGGTCTTGTGTCTTCATTTCTGAGGTGTCTTGAGTTGTTTCAGCTTTCTCCTCTAACGCTACAACCTCCATGTTCTCCTCTAGAAATTCCTCAATCTCCTCCAGTGTGGGCTGAAAGAGAAGTCCTGCATGTTCCTCCAGATCTCCAGGAAATACAGGAAAATCAAAGCATCCCTCTTTGGTGGTCCGATCTCTGCGAGACTCCCAGGCCAGTTCCATAGGGAGGACAGGAGGAACCATGGCAGAAGTTAACACTGGGGTAGAAGATGGTTGGCTCTGAGAGAGAAGGAATTCCAGAAAGCCATCTTGGTTCTCACCACTTGAACTGCTGTTACTGCTGCACCTGGAGCCCAGGAGCTGAGACTCAGGGCTGGAGCAGGAACGTAAGCTGGAATTGTCACTCAGCTCGTCATCAGAGAACTGAGAGGAAAGCACCTGGTAGACTCGCTCGTCCCTCACCATGTCTGACACGTGGCCTGGCAAGGAAGAACCGTATGGGAGGAATGTTTCTTCATTCACCAACAAACAATCCACCATTCCTGCTCAGAACCTGTGGAAAGACCAGATATTCAGTGTGTGTGCATGTGTGTGAGCAGTAATACAGTAGTCACATTTTGTACACATGCTGACCAACAGCTGAATTGTTACAGAGCCTTAGTTACACACTTCAACACATTCAGAATAAACACACACACACACACACACACACACACACACACACACACTTCAACACATTCAGAATAAACACACACACACACACACACACACACACACACACACACATACACACACACACACTTCACATTCAGAATAAACACACACACACACACACACACACACACACACACACACACACTTCAACACATTCAGAATAAACACACACACACACACACACACACACACACTTCAACACATTCAGAATAAACACACACACACACACTTCAACACATTCAGCATTAACACACACATACACACACACACACACACACCAGCACATTCAGAACAAACACACACACACACACACACACACACACACACACACACACACACACTTGTCAACACATTCAGAATAAACACACACACATTGTTCTTCAAACGTGTTTTCACTGACGTCACTGAGTGTAGTTACACACACACACACACACACACACACACACACACACACACACACACTTAAAAATAATTATATCCACGTTATAGCCGAGAATAAACTTAGATCACAGTACTCGAGTGAGCGGAAATCATCATCAATAATAATACTAATAATAATAATAATAATAATAATAATAATAATAATCAGGAGCGCGTGACAGATTCGAGAAGAATTTCTGGAAAAGTTGCACGTGCACGAGCGCACACACACACACACACACACACACACACACACACACTGACTCACCCGTGGACTCCAGCGCGTCGATTCTCCGTGCGCGTGCGTGCGCGTGTGTGTTCCCTGTGTAAAGTAAAATGTGGTATTTAACCCGCTGTTCTCGCGCGTTACTACATTACTGTCACATGATCGCGCGCTCTGCCGCTTTTAACGGAGAGACTGCGCTGCACCTGATTGGTCAGATGTACATGGGGAGGCGGAACCTGTAGGTTTGGGTAATAAATCGGTTTGGAGAGTTCGATATCCCGATATTTAAATGGTTTGCGATTCTAACATTCGGATTTTCAGTGGGTTACACAGGAACAGTTTATATCTAATCCTTCACAAACACACGTCTGTCTGTCTGTCTGTGTCCTTAATGTCTGTCTGTCTGTGTCCTTAATGTCGGTCTGTCTGTCTGTCTGTCTGTCTGTGTCTTTAAAGTCTGTCTGTCTGTCTGTCTGTCTGTGTCAGTGTTTGGCTGTCTGTTAATTAGAACAGTGGGATGGAGATCAGAGTAAAAGTTTATATTTTGTTATGGAGGACAGAGTGATAAAGTTTTGGCACCCCAGGGAGACCTGCTTAAGTGTGAACAATAGCTGTGCTGATGTCATCATAATTTTACTGTAACCTGTAACGATATAATGTGACTGAACACACACCTACATTACACTCGTTTCAGGTCACAATCACATCTCACTCACAAAGGATAATACATGAAAAGAACAGAGAACCAGAGTGATCTGTGTGTGTGTGTTTGTGTGTGTGTGTGGGTTCACCACACTGTACATGATTGAAATGAGCACAGTTCTTCACTTTATAGTAAAGTGAAATAAAACAGGGAATTTCACAACTCTGAACTTTTATATGAAAACCTCAAAAAAATATTTATATAAAATAAATATATATAAAAATCTACAATAAAAAACACGGCCTGTTACATGGAACACAGATAATGGAGAACATGGAGCAGAACATGGACTAGAGAACACGGAGCAGAACACAGAGCAGAACATGGAATTGAGAACACAAAGCAGAACATGGAGCAGAACATGGACTACAGAACACAGAGTAGAACAGAGAACAAAAAAGCACAGAAAGACCAAACACAGAATATTGTTTACAGCAGAGAATTTGTGAATGTCATAGCTTGTCTCAACAGCTATGACATATTTTGATATGTAACTTTTACTTAAAAGCATAGATATTTCCAAATTTCTTGGCTTTACTTAACATACACTTGTACATACAACTCGAAAATATAAATCACAGGGTGAAATTAAGAGTATGCATAAAGTGAATAAAAAAACATGAGTAGTGAAAACAATTGCTAATATTAAGTAAATGTAGCATCCATTTGAACTTATTTACCCATGTGATATGCAAACATGAATCTGGCAAGACAAGGACGTTGTCTTTTAAACATCGTTTAACATTAGTTTATTTCATTAGCGGTGTTCCTTGCTAATATACCGTCTGAGTTACAAGCACACATGGATTAAAATTTTATTGAATTTTAAAAGTATGTCTACACATTTATTGTATATGGTAAGATTACACTTTAGAAATGTGAAATAGAACACATTTAGTATGTTTACAAGAGTATTTATCCATCCATCCAATGTATCTTTGCATTAGTATAGTTTTATATGCATTTATCCGTCTGTCTCTCTTACAAAAGCATTAGTATATTTTATATACACCTCGCTTAATTACTGCTTGTTTTGGTATTTATATGTATCTTTGGTTATTTTAAAAGTATATGTGTATGCTTCGCCTCAACTATGCATAAGGATTGCTTCAAGTTCACGTATACACTAATGCACTTGCTTCAGCGGTTCCTTCTCCTGGCGCTTGTAACGCAGAGCTCCGTATTTCTTCCTCCGAGGAAGCTAGCAAGCCCGTAGAGCGGCACAGCCTCCGCAGGCATACCGGGCTGACCTGTTATAAGAGATGGATGATGGATTCATCTCTGGGGCTGACGATTTAGGAGTTACGTCGCACTGCGGCCTAACCCTCAGGGCCACCAAGGTATGGCGCGGGCCGTAGGTCAGTCCATGTCAGCTCTAGTAGCCACAGAAAGGCTTCTGTAACTCATCCTGTAAGCGGAGATTCCCGACGGGGATGGTGCTTTTCTTCTGAACATCATAGTGGCTCCTTCTGTCCTGTACAGGCGACTTTGTAGGTAAGGGCGATCGGCAACAGGTTCAGGAGACCATGGCGGCATATCAGTGGTACTTCCCTGCCGCTCTCATGGGGCTGCTTGGTGGGTGCAGCCCCAGCCCGGCACGGAGCCCAAATCGAAGGGGTCGGCCAACCTGAGGGTGGTCCTCTCCTCTAACAAACGGGCAGGATGAAGGGAACCTGGGCCTGCTCAGGAAGCATTCACGGCTGCAGGGGATCTCCCCAGCTGTTCTGAGAGGGTCAGAAGCCAGCCTTGAGAGGCTGGTTCCCCGATCAGACTTTGGGACAGTTGGGGAGGCCAGGCTGTTAACTCTCCCACAAGATGTGCCTAAGAGTACAGCCTCCCTACCGTGCATGTCTCCTTTTATTTCTATTTTAAAAGATCGCTGCGGATGGAGGAGACCCGCCACCTCTCAGGAGTCCCCAACGGCTGCAGGACATTGCTCCAGCTGCTCTGGGTGGGAAGTGCGCACCCTCCAAAGGAAAGGGGCCATCGAAGGTGGTTCCTCCCCTAGTCAGAGAGTCAGGCTACTACAGCCAGTAGTTTGTTGTTCCGAAGAAGGATGGCAGAATGCGGCCGATCCTAGATCTGTGCTCCTTGAACCGCTTACTCAGGAGGCTCAGGTTCAGGATGCTCACTCTCAAGGAGAGAATGTCTCAGATCAAGTCCGAGGACTGGTTTGTCAGGGATGCCTATTTCCACATAGCTGTCCTACCTCCTCACAAGAGGCTCCTAAAGTTTGCTTTCAGGTGCGAAGCTTACCAATATTGGGTCCTCCCATTCAGCCTTTACCAAGTGCATGAATTATATCGACGATTGGTTAGTATTAGCTTGATCAGAGCTTCAGGCAGTCCGGCATTGAGATGTCGTTCTCGCCCACATAAAGGAATTAGGGTTAAGACTAAACGCAAAGAAGAGTGTGCTTTCTCCAGTACAGAGAACCTTCTTGGGCGTAGTGTGGGACCCATGTTGCGGGCACAATTGTCTCCTGCCCAGATCGAAGTTGTCCTCACTGCAGTCGAGAGAGTAAAAGCAGGCCAGTCACTTACTGTGAAGCAGTTCCAGAGGCTGCTTGGTCTCATGGTGGCAGCGTCCAGTGTGATCTCACTTGGCCTCCTCCATTTGAGACCCCTTCGGTGGTGGCTCAGAAACAGAGGGTTCTCCCAAAAGGGCAATCCGTTCCGTACTATCAAGACCTGAGAGGCCGGCATGTGTTGGTCCATAAGGATAACCTGTCGGTGGTCATCAACCACCGGGGGGGTCTCCCGTCTCGCCCCCTATACAGGCTGGCGTGGCAGATCCTCCTATGGTCCCAGGGCTCTCTCTCATTGAGAGCAGTTTACATCCCAGGCTGGTTGAACTGGAGAGAAGATGCCCTTTTGAGGCAAGGGCTGAGGCCCGGGAACGGAGGCCACACCCCGAGGTGGTGGAGCAGATATGGCAGAGATATTACAGAGCCACGGTGGACACGGGAGACTTCGCACTGTCCCCTCCTGTTCTCTTTCTCTCACCCAGCCACATCTGTACTCACCCAGCCCCATCTGTACGCCTTTCCCCCATCATGCTGCTCCCGGGAGTTCTGGGGAGAATCCGCCGGGAAGGAGCTCGTCTACTCCTGGTGGCACCTCATTGGCTGGGCAGACCGTGGTTACGGACCTGCTGTCCCTACTCAAGGGACCTCCTTGGGAAATTCCTCCCAGGAGAGATCTCCTCTCCCAGGCAGAGGGAAACCCTGGTTCACCCCCGCCCAGAGTTATGCAAGCTGTGGCCTAGGTAGTAGAGACCATTCTTCATTCCAGAGCTTCCTTCACAAGGAGGTTGTATGCTGCTAAATGGCATTTGTTCACCACGTGTTGTGAGCAACACCAGTTGGACCCAGTCAACTGCCCTCTAATGACTGGGTCCAACTGGTGTTGCTCAGACCATGTGGTGAACAAATTCTATTTAGCAGCATACAACCTCCTCCTGTGGATTGAAGGTTTACGTGTCCGCTATTCGTGGCTTATTGTACCCCGCTAGCGGAGCAATCACTGGGGAAACATGACCCCTTGGCACATTTCCTACACGGCACCCGGAGGCTGAGGCCCGGGACATGACCCAGAAGGCCTGTGTGGGACTTGGCCATTGTGCTAGCAGCTCTATCTGAGCCCCCCTTCGAGCCATTGGACTAGGTGACCCTTAGGTATCTGTCGGTTAAGACTGCTTTTCTCCTCGCAATTTCTACCTACAGGCTCTTTCCATGGCCCCATCTCTCCTAGAGTTTGCCCCTGGCATGGCCTGTGCTATTCTATACCCCAAACCGGGGTATGTGCCTAAGGGGCCTATGGCTCCCTCATTTTGCAGGCTTTCTGCCCTCCACCTTTCCTAGACCACAACCAGGAAAAGCTAAATCTGTGTCCAGTGCAAGGATGAGTCTGTGGGGGAAGTCGGAGCAGCTGTTCGTTTGCCATGGACCTCATAGGTAAGGTTTCCCAGCTAATAAGCAGACGCTCAATAGACAGATTAGGCGGATGCCATTTGTCTGTGTTATGAGTCGTCTGTCTTCCCACTCCTTTCAGATTTAAGGCTTATTCCACCTGGGGTATGGTGGCCTCTATGGCCTAGTCTGCTGGAGTTGCTAGTTCCCTGAGGAAACAAGAGCTGTGTCAACGGGCTATACCTGCAACCCTGCATCGCTTACCTTCTTCTTTTTCAGAAGCTGATGTCGCTGCCATCACGCTCCCATCACCCACCAATGATGTCACAACTGCATATTGGCTGGATTTTACACATGATTCAGACCATGAACAACGCAAGGCGTTCCCAAAGAGTTTTCAACGCAGCTCTCGTTCCCTCAGTTCCCCTGCATACGTAACCTAATGACATTTTTCTCCTTCTTCCTAGGGTACAATGATATGGTCATGCAAATTTTGCAGCTCAGTTTTCTCTAAAAAACAGACCTACTCAAACATTATAGATTGCAGCATGACTGTCTCAGTTGACATAGATCACGTCCATGTGTTTATCTAAACTGCCCATGTTCATTTATTCATGTAAGTCATGAAACTCCCTTCATTTACATTTGAAAAGGCACCATTTTCCTAATGATGTACAGTACAGACACCTGGGGAGCACTTTTCTTTCAACATGTCAACATTGTGCTTCTGTCACATTCCCAACAGAAACTGCATTGCTCACACATCTCAGACAGAAGAGAAGTTGTGATTTGAAGGTTAATAGTGTACCTGTCTAAGAACACTGAAAATCTCATCAAATTTTTATTTTTTTTTTCCGAATAAACTAAAAGCATGTCATCATCAATGTCATCTCTCTTGCTGTATCAAAATCTCACCTAGCTTTTACTCAGAGATGCTCCCAATAATGTTCTTAAAGTCAAGTCAAATTCAGTTAGTGCATGATTACATTACAAACATGTTAATACTGAATCCTAAATTGTGTATAATTAAGCTAATAAGCTATATATCAAATGCTGAAGGAAATTTCTGGAGTGTTGAAGATTAAAAGAAAAAATAACAACAAGAATCGTACAGAACCGAAAACTGTAACCCGAAAACCGTGATACGAACCAAACTGTGGGTTTTGTGAACCGTGCACAGCTCGAATCACACCGTCAAGTTCACAGATGACACGACTGTGGTGGGTCTCCTCAGCAGGAACGATGAGTCAGCATACAGAGAGGAGTCTGAGTCCAGCAGGTGGCTCTCAAACAGGAGGAGGAAGAAAAGGATCAGACATCAGACATAGTCTCAGATAAATGTTTGTAGGAATCTCATTTGTCATAAAAATCTTCATAAAATTTGAAATATAAACTCAGCGTGTGGCTTTAAACCCAGTACTTTTGATTGATTTCAAGTATTTATATATGAAATAAAAATAATGTTCAATGCAGGAAATGTGTATCCATGGCGCTTCATCATCTATAACTTATTCTCTTTTTAAACAATATCAACTTTGATGATTGACAGCTCAATAAAGTAAAGCTCAAAAGTGTCTTCTTTCATTTAGGAAGGGCATTTTCAGCTATTAGCCTTCGCCACAGCGTTTGGGACTAACAGTTTAAAACGTATATGAAGTTGTTTTAATGTGAATTTTACTCTTCAGTGTTTTATTCTTGGTTTTAAATACGTCAGGAGAAACAAAAATGCAAAAGCAAAAATGGCCATATACCTGAGCAGGAAAAACAAAGTGGCTCAAAACACTGACTGTGATGTCCTCAGAATCTTCTCCACATTTACAAAATCCAGGATTGTTGTTAATTTTACCTTTTCTAGGAGTGTGGGGGATCTGAAGATGTTCGAGGCTGTGTGGTGTTGTGGAGAAGCTCTTTGTTCAGTGAAATTGAAAGAATTGTACCAGAGCTCAGCTAAATAATCACACCAACCCCCATCTTTAACTCTCATTGTCTGATTATTTATGTCTATTATTTTTATTATTATATTTATGTCTATTTAATGTTATTTATTTATCTATTATCTATTTATTTGACTAAATGAGTTCTGATACCATCCAGAATATAACATGACAAATGTCAAATAAAGGCTTGTAAGTCAAAAAAAGTCTCTCTCTACTCTTCTCTCTCTCTCTGTCACTCTCTCTTCTCTTTCTTTCTGTCGCTCTCTCTCTTCTCTCTCTCTCTCTCTCTCTGCGCATGCACGGGGGGAGGGTGAGCATGGCTGAAGAGCACGTGAGAGCGTTTGGATTGTTGCCAATATTTTTTCTGCGTTTTTTCACAATTATTTTCCGTAAAATATCTTGGAACATGTGTGTGTGTGTGTGTGTGTGTGTTTGTGTGTGTGTTCTAGCGGACACGTGGGCGCCTTTGTGTGTAAGTGTGAGTGTTCAGCATGCCGTCGCTAAGCGTGAGGCTGTGTGAGACTCGCTGGCACGGTGTGTGAGTGGGGTGCGGGGCGAGTGTAGAGGAGTGTGTGTGTGTGTGTGTGTGTGTGTGTGAGAGTGTGTGTGAGTGTAGAGAAGTGTGTGTTAGCGATCGGAAATGTAGTGGGGCATGAACAGTGCAATCGTTGTTTTTATAAATTATTTTGAGAAAGTGAATAAACTGATAAAGAAGAAAATTGTGCTGAGTAATGAGTGTATACTGGTTTTCTCTTTCAGTTCTCCTGCTAAAAAAGTTATGCTTTCCAATGTCCCTCTTTTCATTAGTGATGAGGCGATTGTGTCTCGGTACGGGCGACCCATCTCCTCCATGAAGAAAATCCCCCTCAGCTGTAGGTCCCCACTAGTTAAGCACTTGGTGTCATTCAGGAGGATGTTTTTATGGTCTTAAATGAAGGTCTGGATGAACTAAATGTGGTTTTTAAGTTCCAGATTGATGGGTTCGACTACAACATTTTTGTTGCCACAGATGCAGAAATTAAATGTTTTAAACGTGGTCAGTTTGGGCATCTTGTTTGTGCCTCTCCTGAAAGACAGAGTAACACCGGTGTCTCCAAACAACCGGGGCAGGAAGCAGCTGAGCCTGCTGGAGTCGTTCCCCCTGCGGCTTCAGCTCGGCCTGCTGCTGAAAGCCCCAATAACTGCTGCTGAACCAAGGCCCAGGGAGCATGAACCCCAAGCTCAGCCTGCAGACAAGAGCTCAACTGGTGATGAACCCACTCCCAAAGAAGCCCTGCTCTGCTAAATCGGGCCCGAAAAAGACCTGCATGTCTGAACCAGACATGCCACCTGTAACTGGAATCAGCTTCCAGAAGAGATCAGATGTGCTTCAACAGTAGACACATTTAAATCTAAATTAAAAACACATCTGTTTAACTCTGCATTTACTGAATGAGCACTGTGCTGCTTCACACTGCCTGCACTTTCAAATCACTTTTACTAATGTTTTATTCTTTTTGAAATATTTTAAACTGTTTTTATTAAATTCACATTTATTTTACTTTAAATTCTCTTGTACCTTTGTTTTTAATTATGATGTTATGTCTCGTATTTTTACATATGTATGTGTATGTATATATATATATATATATATATATATATATATATATATATATATATATATATATATATGTGTGTGTGTGTATATGTTTATATATATATATATATATATATATATATATATATATATATATATATATATATATATATATAAATTCCTTTTATTTTCTCTCATATATTGTTTTCTCATTTCTATGTAAAGCAATGTGAATAACCTCTGTGTATGAAATGTGCTATACAAATAAACTTGCCTTGCCTTAACAAAACTAAGGAAAAATGGCAGCAAAAAAAAGATTTCTGGAATGTGAAGGTACACAGGGTGAATCTCTTTTCCTGCTCATAATTGTTCTGACTTTTAAACGTCTATCTTCCCTTTCTCTCTTTCCTAATAGACAACATAAGGATAGGGACAATATTTGTAACTGGAGGAAAATATCATAGGAAAAGGGCAGCATTACACACACATCTTAAATAAAAACAACAACATTGTTTTTCTACAAGAGACTCACAGCAGAACCTCACAGCAGAACCTCACAACAGAACCTCACATCAGTCAGGAGAATGAAGCCAAATGGAGAATGTGGTTGGAGGAAAAAATGTATTTTTAGTCACTAACCTCAGTGGTGGTCCCTCCATCTTTTTCTCAAATAGCCTCAGTATGAATCATATCTTCACATGAGATGAAGAAAGGCAGGATTTTAGTGATTCAGGCAGAATTAATAGGTTTTCCTCTTCTTTTCATGAATGTTTATGCACCAAACAATGGGACATAATTGTTCATAATTGTGATATCCTTTTTAAAACTGTGAGATGCTCTGGAGAATTTGACTGACGTGTGCATGGTGCCTTGGGGGCGACTGGCCCTGTACACTAGATCACACACTGGACAGAAATGGAGAGGAACCTTATCCTTCTTCTGCTACTTCACTCAGCAATATTGTCAGGAAGTACAACTTGTGTGACATTTGGAGAGCAGAACATCCAGGAGTGAGGCAGTACACATGGGTTAAAGCATCTCACCACCTCATTAGTGCAGTATGATTAGATCATTTTTACATCAGCAGTAACAACAGAAACAGAGTTTTAAAATCTATCTCAACGCTTTTACTGACCATCACACCTGCACACTAGAAATAAGTCTACAACGTCACAGTGCACCAGCTGTTACTGCCATTTTAATCTAAACTCTTACATGATGCTTCATTCTATGAAAAAATTCTGTTTTCTGCTCAAAGTGGCAGCAACAGAAGGAGGAGTATGAAGACGTTGTTCAATGGTGGGTAGTAGGAAAAGCACAAATTCGAATGTTCTGTCAAAACTACACTGCATCCTCAAACAACCTCACCAAATCAACCATCAAGCCCTCGAGAAGGAAATCACCAAAAATCACTGTTCCATGAACAAGCAAAAGGAGCTCTAATCAGGGCTTACTTCTCCTCACTAAGAGAAATGGACCAGAGCACCTTCTTCTTCTTCTTCTACATGGAGTGCAAAGAAGGAGAAAGGAAAGTCATGCTGCATCTGAAACTGCAGATTGAACTTCAACATCCCACCCCCAAAATATCGCAAAAGACTTTTATACAGATCTGTTCAATGCCGGAGAATTCAATCTCAACTGCATGAAAAAGCTGCTGAAGGATCTACCAAGGCTAACAGATGTACAGAGATGGCATCTAGACCCATAGATTCAACTGGAGGAAATGTCTGAGGCAGTAAGTCAGCTCTCCCCTGGACGGTCTCCCTGAATAGACTTCCTTCTGAATTTTACAAACATTTTGTTTTTTTTATATTAAAAGATGACTTGCAGAAGAGCCGTTTAATCCTCATTACCTAAAAAGGGGGATCTCGAGCTTCTAAAGAACTGGAGACCAGTATCGCTGCTGTGCACCGACTATAACATTCTTGCAAAGTGTCTTTCAAACAGATTCAGACTGGTTTTAGATCACATTCTTAATGACTACCAAACATACTGTGTACCAAACAGAGCAATGATGGACATCTTCCTTGTACGAGACATAATTACATTAGCCAGCGACAGTAATACAGGGACAGTGGGACTGTTTCTATTCACCAGGAAAAAGCTTTTGACAGAGTTGGTCATAAATATTTTTTTAAAACCCCTAAAGCTTTGGTTTGGGTAAGAATTTAATTTCAAATCAAACAATTAAATCGGATTTTATTTGTCACACACCCATACATACAGAGTACGACATGCAGTGAAATGCTTGTACAACTGTCTAACATTTAAGTATAAAAAAGGAATAGAATTTAGGGATTAAAAAAAATAAAGTAGACAAATAAAAAGTATAAACTATAAAAAATGTATGTATATACATGGATGAGTATGGCAGATATTGGAAGTACAAATTAAAGTGATTTACTGATGGTCTTTAAAGTGTCAATATGCAGTGTTGTGTGGTATAAAGTGACACTGTGCTGTTCAAGTCCAGAGTTAAAGTGACAGTCCAGAGCCAAGGTGTCATAATAGTGCAAAAAAAACAGAAATAAGTGACGATTCAGAGGTCCATTACTAGATCCTGGGTGTTTCCTGGCTTAAATTTAGAATGGCCTGCGGGAAGAAGCGCTTTCCTGAACGCAACAAAGAAAAGAGTCTATTGTTGGGATGGCTGAGGTCCTTCACAATCTTCCTGGCTCTGGACCTGCATAGAGTCCTGTAGAGGTCCTGCAGGTCAGGGAGTTTGGTGTGGATGGTACGTTCATCTGACCACACAACCCTCTGGAGGGCTCTCCTGTCCTGCATGGTGCTGTTCCCCAACCAGGAAGTTATGCTACCCATCAGGACGCTCTCAATGGTGCAAGTGTAAAAGGTCATTAGCACTTAAGAGGGTAGTTTAAAGTCCCTTAAGCATCTCAGATGGTACAGACGCTGCCGGGCTTCTTCACCAGATTGTTGATGTGGCAGGACCGAAACAGGTCCTGTGTTATGTAAACTCCTAGGTACTGGAAACTGCCCACTCTCTCCACTAGGGTCCCGTTGATGTTTAGCGGTTGGTATGACTGCTCCTGCTTCGTGCTGAAGTCCACTACCAACTCCTTAGTCTTGCTGACATTCAGGAGAAGGTTGTTCTCGTGGCACCAACTCTCCAGGTTTTTAATCTCATGTAGGTAGGCCGTTTTGTCATTGTTGGTGATCAGGCCCACCAGAACAGTGTCGTCAGCAAACTTGATGATGGTGGTGGAGTTGGAAGTGGCCACACAGTCATATGTGTATAGTGAGTACAGCAAGGGGCTCAAAACACAACCCTGGGGAGCTCCAGTGCTGATGGTGAGGGTGCATGGGGTGCGTTTGCCCACCCGTACCGCTTATGGTCTGTCAGAAAGGAAGTTGGAGATCCATTGACACAGCGACAGGCTAAGTCCCAGGACCTCCAACTTAGGAGTGAGCGTGGAGAGAATTATGGTGTTGAACGCTGAACTGTAGTCCACAAACAGCATTTTTGCATAATTCTCTTTTCTGTAGTCTAGGTGGCTCAGGTGGTTGTGTGAAGAGATGATCAATGGCATCCTTAGTAGAGCGGTTCTGGCGGCACGCAAACTGTAAAGGATCCAGGGTGTCTGGTAGTGTCGCAGTGATGAAGTCTCTGACCAGTCTTTCAAAGCACTTCATTGCTACTTAGGTCAGAGCTACAGGGCGGTAGTCATTGAGGCAGGCGGGCTGGGCCTTTCTTTGGGACAGGAACAATGGTGGACTGTTTGAAGCATGAGGGGACAACAGACTGTTTCAGTGAGAGGTTGAATATCTCAGTGAACACCAGTGCTAGCTGGCCAGCGCAAGCTTTCAGAACCAAACCTGTGATGCCATCTGGTCCTACTGCCTTCCTGGTATTCACTCTCTTAAATGCCCTCCTCATCATGGTGAACGTATTCGCTTCTCCAGCTCTCTCAGCGTGCATGCTGTTTGTGCTAGCACTGCTAGCGTGGTTAGCTGCAACCTCGAAGCGAGCATAAAAGATGTTTAACTTGTCTGCCACAGAGGTGGGAAGTAACGGAGTACAAATACTTCGTTACTGTACTTAAGTAGATTTTTTTGGTATCAGTACTTTACACCACTATTTATTTTTCAGACAACTTTTTACTTTTACTCATTACATTTGTACACAAATATCTGTACTTTTTACTTCTTACATTTTCAAAACCGGCTCGTACTTTAGTTTTAATCCATTAATTTGTTGAAATATATAATTTTATTTTCACTGTGCACCGATTTCAGCCGAACAACCGATTTCCTGTTACTGCTCGTCTTTTTCAATCCGCTGGTGTATAAAGTCCTGACTCTCACTCTTTATGAAGATAAGAATCAGCAGGTAGAAGGCAGTTAGAAGTTTGGGGTTAATGTGGATGAGACAGAGGGAGTCAGTGATGAGAACATGACTGAGAACAGACACATTCCTGATCATCATCATCTTTTCTCTGCTTGTGTTCTATATGTGGATCTTCAGCCTGTATACATTCATTAGGTAACAACATTTTTAATTCGTTTTGTATTAATATATATATATATATATATATATATATATATATATATATATATATATATATATATTTGGCTGTCAAAATTAAAATAATTGTAAACGTCACAAAATTTAATCAACACGCGATCAATTCAGCGCGCATTTCTGTTTTTACCATTTTTATAAAACAAATGTAAAATAAATATCGAAATATAAAAGAGGTGAAATTAAAACCCCCAGCAAAAAATACATTTATTCACGACGTCCCTTCTTTACTTAGATATAAAATAAATAAATAAACTTCAGATAAAAATATTTTTAATCAGTAAACTTTTGTTTTATTTCTGCGCCAAGTCTCAAATCAAACACCAAATCCGCCATGTTTTACACAATTAACCCTCTAGGTGGCGTTTTGTGGGTTTTTCCCTCATAATGGCAACACGAACTTAAATTACGTCTTTATTGATCGTACAGACAAAAACAATTCATCATTCAAATCTGTAAAATGTCTATGATTATATATATATATATATATAAAAGCTTCTTGACTTGACTTGAAGAGGTGCAGTTTCTCCGGTATCACCTCATTAACTGTCCATGTGGAAACTGTTACACTGTTATAGCCTTTATATTTAATCACTGTACATATATAATCACATGCTGTAAATATGATACTTGTTTATCTGCACTATTTGCACGATTGCTACTTTTTGCACTTCTGGTAGATGCCAAACTGCATTTCGTTGCTGTGAACCTACACTGTAAAAAAATAAAAAGTTGAGTAAACTTAAAAAATTTAGTAAATTTGCTGCAAAGCAATTTTGAGTTTACTCAACTTCCGTGGTCAAAGTTATGACAAATCATTGTAGAAAGTGGATTGAAACTGCTACTTTAAGTTAGGTATACCTTCCTCAGTAAGTTCATCTAACCTTCCTCAGTAAGTTCATCTAACTAGTCATCATGAGTTTGTTTAAAGTTAAAAAGGGGGTTGAGTGAACTTTAAAAAATGAGTAGGGAGAACTACAGACCTGAAGTTCAGTAAACTCAAAAAAGCTTTGCAGCAAATTTACTAAATTTTTTAAGTTGGTTCAACTTAATTTTTTTCTTTTAATTTACAGCTTTAAATGTTTCATTCAAACTTCTTTTACAAATTCCTGTTTGGCATTCACATTAAAAATCAAACACAGATATTGCAAAACATACTGTAAACACAATGAAAAAAGACAAACATTTTTTTTGAGAAAAAGACCATTTTGCCAAGTGACACATTTCCTGTCAACATGAACTGCAAAAATTGGATTCAGATAGTTTTTCCTCTAGTCATCAAAATATAAAAAATAATTAAAAATAAAATATATATATATAAAATTGAAATAAAATAAAAGGCAAAAAAGGCAATCTTGTAATGCCTTTAAAGTGCTGGAGTAAAATAAATTGTTCCCAAAGTGCCAGAATAATCTTAAAATGCTCCAGAAATAAACAAGCAGAGTTTCAACACATTCGTTAGAGAAATGAAGTATTAACTGTTATAAACAAAACTTGAAAGTCATTAAACCTTACATTAAAACTCAAAACTGACTTTGGCATATGTACTGTAATACAGCTACTAAACAAACAGGAACAAATCAGTACTTGCACTTTTGATCAGCCATATGAACTGCAGCTACTTCAACTTTACCAATTTGTTTTTAAATCACTGGACTCTAGAAGAGCACTGGGGGTCAAGACCAATAAACACTTTCTGAATAGTTTCAACGTGTACTTTAGTTCTTTAGGATAGCGAAGGATTTTATTGGCATAAATCAAGTTAAATAGGAGAGCAACAGCTGTAGGGACGTCTTGCACATTATCCAGCACAACTTGCTCCTCTAAAACTACAGACAGGCACCTTACATTTGGGTTTGAATGGATGGTGGCAACGTCATCTTCAATGACAGTTAAGACCCCCTTCTTCATCCCTTCTGTGTGAGTGTCTTCTGGGTCTGTGTCCTGCAGTAATAAACACAGAATCAAAACCCATTTTTAATTGATAATTGAGTTCTGCTGGACCACAAAGAGATTTTTATATTGTTTAAGATAGGTCACTCAAAATCACACATGCCACAATTTTCCATTGTGTTTGCTTGGATATAGACCATGTTGCCAAAAGAATTAGGACACCCCCTTCTAATGAACAGGTTTGACTACTTTAGTAATTTTAATGAGTACAAATCTTAACGTTTAAGCATATAATTATATTTGATGGAATTGTGTGCATCTAATTTTATAGCAACAGTTTGAACAGGACCCTTTTCTATTCTAAAATAGCCATGCCACTGTGTATGAAAAGGTTCAAAAAAGAAATGACTGATTCAGTCAGTGAGGAAGAACTTGACTGGTCTGCAGAAAGCAATGGCTTAATCCCAGATGAACATCTCTGGTGGGACTTATATGCAGACATTGAGCCAAAAACTAATCACCAAACACTAATGATTTCTACTTACAGTATATGGACAAAAGTATTGGGACACACCCTTTATTAGAACAGAAAAAGGCACTTCCAAAACTGTGGCAACAAAGATGAAAACATAATTCATGTATTTACAAATTGTATTTCCATCTCGGTTGCAACAGTTTTGGAAGTGTATAAAATGACTACCCATATGTACAAGTCATTGGTGTTTGGTTTGAGTTTTTGGCTCAAGCGCTACATTTAAAGTGACATCAAAGGTGTTCAGATGGGATTAGGACTTGGCTTCATGCAGACCAGTCAAGTTCTTCCACGCTGAATAAATAAATAATTTCCTTTTGAACCTTGCCTTATACACAGAGGCATTTTCATGTTAGAAAAGAAAACTTTTGGCAATACAGTGTAACACTTAATTTGTGCTGTCAGACTTATTACTGTTAAGTATTCAACTAGGATTATTTAATAAATAAATTTTTGCCAACATTTTGCCTCCTCCATTCTACTCTTTTCCCTGACGTGTGGCTTATAGAACAGTTATCAGATTAGTTTCAGACACCAGACAAAACTGTTTTCTCTTTACAGGATCTGTACCTCAGGTATGAGATAATATGCCTATAACAGACTGATAGCACACTTACCAGGCAAGACTTCAGGAAGTTTCCAGACTTTTCCCCTCATAAACAAAGGTAGACTTTTGAGAGCTGTAGGTTTATTTTGAGCAGCACACCAGAAGCCTGAAAGACACAGAAAACGTTAAAAACTTCAGATTTATGCTTCCGAGATATGTGGCTACTAAAAGTTGAAAGGACATTGGTTGTCAACTCACAATCTTTAAAAGGACAAGTGACTGCGTCATGCCTCCTCAAAGGATTAAAACTGGGATGGCTAACAACTGGGGTGTTGCTCGTTCTTGTCGATTTCTTCTCTATAACATCCGAAGGATTCGACCATTTCTGTCAATACAGGCTGCCCAGGTGCTTGCTCTGCTGGCAGGTCTCCCCCTGAACGCTATTCGTCCACTGCAAATGATCCAAAACGCAGCTGCACGACTTGTGTTCAATCTGCCCAAGTTTTCCCACACCACCCCACTGCTGCGCTCCCTTCACTGGCTTCCAGTAGCTGCACGTATCAGATTCAAAACACTGATGCTTGCCTACAAGGCCAAAAATGGACCAGCACCATCTTACCTCAGTGACCTCATCACATCTCGCACTGCACCATGCTGTCTGAGATCCTCCAGCGCTGCTCGATTGGTACCACCTTCTCTCAGAATGAGAGGTAAGTACACTTCAAGGCTCTTCTCTGTTCTGGCACCGAGGTGGTGGAATGAACTTCCCCTAGATGTCTGTACAGCAGAGTCCCTGATTATCTTCAAACGACGACTGAAGACCTACCTCTTCCTAAAATACCTACATTAGCACTTTCCAAGTTTGTAGAATTCGAGTTATAGTTATATTGAGTTTGTAATCTTGCGTACCAGTGTAGATTTATTCACTACTAGAGATTTAAAGCACGTTTGTACGTCGCTCTGGATAAGGGCGTCTGCTAAATGCCGCAAATGTAAATGTAAATGTAACAAACATCTTTAAAATCACATAACTCACATGAAAAATTACATCTTGTCAAATGTGTTTTTAACGCACCTAAAGTTTTAAAAGTGCAGATGCAGTCAGTATACAAACAAGGACGCTGCCGGGATCTCCCTCGATAGTGCCGAAGCCTGTAGTGTTTCAAAAGGACCTCTCTGCTACTGTGGGCAAATCTGCATTCCAAACCTATAAAAAGAAAAACAAACACAGTTTGACATGTGCAGTAATACATTCCATCTAAATTGACATTAATTGTTTAAAACACAACATAAATATTACATACAAAAAATGAGAATATACAATGAATCACATTCAAAGCTAAATAATAATGCCAAATTACATTGAACTAGTTAAATGGTGCTAAGAAGAGCTATGCTAAAAAACACTAAGCTCCTGAAATACTAGACATTTGCTGATAATTCATGATATATTTTCTGTATTTTAGACTGGATGTTATGTAAAGCACGTTATGTTTTACATCTAAGATCAGAAATAACCACACGGTTAACAAGGTTAAGAATACCCTATAACTTACTAAAATGTAAAATGCTGTTTTTCCCCACTTTTTAATAATACTAAATCCATCCACAACACACAGTCCATTAAACTACAGTTTATTGTAATAACTATAACATACAAAAATCGTGTATTTTGAAACATTTCACTCAGATTTTGCAAAGTGAACTGAACATGACCTTCAAATGAAGCACGCTAACTGTCTGAGCTCATTGCAAAATATCATTACATTCCTTAAAATAGTCTTTCCAAAAACAACTTTACATTTTACGTTAAGCATTTGTGTCATTTATTTAGGTTATTTTCGAAAATAAAACTTAAAGAAAGCTTACCTGAATCAGAGAACATCCAGCCCCTTGTAAAATGCAGTTGATGAGGGGAAACCCTGTGCACAATGCTAGGGAAACAGACTGCACATGCGCAATGACAGGAAATGAATCGCTTGAATGAAGAAATCAAAATGTTGCGTTTTCCCAACTTAATTGTTTATTTTTATTGGACAAAACAGTAGTAAACGTGCAGTTAAATCTTTTTTATGAGTAAACTCAACACTGTGCTCAAAAATATGTCCACCTAACTTATAATTTTAAACTGAGTTAACAATTTGCAAGTTGGATTTTTTACAGTGTATCTATTATGATGTGAGGTCCAGTTAACAGCTAAAACAGGTAGAAGTAATAACTACTTTTTACTTAAGTACATGTCTGAGCCAAAACTTCTTTACTTTCACTTGAGTAAAAATGTTTAAGCAGTACTTCAACTTTTACCCGAGTATTTAAAACATGAGTATCTGTACTTCTACTTAAGTAAAGGATGTGTGTACTTTTGCCACCTCTGGTCTGCCAGAGAAGTGTCTGCATTCCCTGTTCTAGAGGATGTTGTTCTATAGTCCGTGATGTTTCTTAGTCCCTGCCACAGGCTCCTAGAGCCACCATGTTGGAACTGTGACTCCAGTTTTCTCACATAGTGCCACTTTGCTTCCTTCACTGCTCTGCCTACACTGTAAGACTCAGTTGGCAACTGAGCCGCTACTTCGCCAGCTAAAACAGAAACTACAAGGACTTTCTGTTGAAGGTTTTGAAAAACAGACTTATCACCTTCTCAGCTTATGCCGGTGATGTAATAGTAATTTTAAAGAGGTGACGGTGACGTATCAGTTTTAACTGATATTGTATTTAACTATGGAAAAGTCTCACCAGCAACATTCTTTAGGCATTACAGAAGAAGTTCACTGACTTTTTCTGTGCCGGACAGCCCTGGATACAAGCTGCTTCACTCGACCTCCCTGTCCAGGAGGGGGGTCAGGGTCTGATGGACATCGGAAACAGAATCAGGACCTTCAGACTTCAAGTTGCACAAAAACTCCTGTATTCAACACCATGGACTGTGCAAAGCAAAATTAAGGGACCTTTCTTCATTCTAGAGATCTGTTTTAACAGCCATGACACAAATTTTTTAAGTCCAAATGAACTTTTTAAATTCTGGACACTTTCAGCAAGATGGAATATGGTTTCTGCTGCTGGTTAATTAATTCCACATCCATCAGATGTCAATATGACTGAAGGGAGTCAAGTGGTGTGCAAATAAAGTGTCACATGATCACATGATGTGTGTGTGTGGGTGTGTGTGTGTTTCATTACAGAAATAGTAGATCTAATTTTCTTTATCTACACACTTTCACTCAGAACACACCGTTATTTGTAATTATTTACAGGTCTTTTATCAGTTTTATTGTTTACTTGTCTCCATCTAGTGGACAGATCTGGAACTGCACAAACACAGTTCTGCATTAAGAGCTTCATCCTGCTCAGAGCTTCCAGAGCTTCTCCAGGGAACACTGATGGAATGGAGCAGGAATACAACTCCAGCATATCAAAAACCACCTGCAGGCCAGTTAACATAGGAATGATTAAATGATTTTCATATTACAACTGAGAAGTTAAAATTTGACAAAAACGTCAATTACAGGAGTAATATAAATTTATCTTGATTTCATTAATAAAAAATAAATGAACATACCATTTTTTTTAACTAAAGCACTGTTTATCAGGCCCTCTGCACTCATGTCTCAGTTTGAGGATGTTCTCATACTGAAAGGTAAAATTTTGACCCAGATGTGTGAAGAATATGAGAGATAGCATTATTCTCAGTCAGTGTCAGCAGTCAGATGTGGAGACATACAGAAACAATGATCTTTATTTGGGCTTCATCCGATTCATGTAAACTGCTTATAGAGTTTGAAGGTTTTTCTCCTGATTGTCAGATATCTCTATCTCTCTCTCTCTCTCTCTCTCTCTCTATATATATATATATATATATATATATATATATATATATATGATAAACACAAACACACACACACACACACACACACACACACACACACACACACACACACTTCTTCTTTCAGCTGCTCCCATTAGGGGTCTCCACAGTGGATCATCCGTCTCCATACCCCCCTGTCCTCTACATCTGCCTCTTTCACACCAACTACCTGCATGTCTTCCCTCACCACATCCATATACCTCCTCCTTGTTCTTCCTCTTTTCCTCCTTCCTGGTGTCTCCATCCTCAGCATTCTCCTACTAATATACCCCATGTCCCTCCTCTGCACATGTCCAAACTCACAGATTGCTCACAGATGGTCACCTCTTCTCTCAGCCTGGCTTCCACTACTCTTTCCCATAACTTCATGGTGTGACTGATCAACTGTATTCCCCTGTAGCTACTGCAGGTCTGCACATCTCCCTTATTCTTAAAGATCAGTACCAGCAAACTCCTTCTCCATTCCTCAGGCATCTTCTCACCTTCCAGAATCTTGTTAAACAATCTGGTTAAAAACTCCACTGCCATCTCTCCTAAACATCTCCATGCTTCTACTGGTATGTCATCTGGTCCAATAGACTTTCCACTCTTCATCTTCTTAATCTCTGCTCTCACTTCCACCTTACTAATCCTATCTACATGCTGCTTCACATCTCCACACCATCCAACCTTCTCTCTCTCTCTCTCTCTCTCTCTCTCTCTCTCTCTCTCTCTCTCTCTGTCTCTCTCTCATTTTCCTCGTTCAACAGCTGCTCAAAATCCTCCTCCATCTTCTCAACACACTCTCCTCACTAGTCAACACATTTGCATCTGTTGCTCCAACCTCTTTCTCCTTCTGCTCTCCTGCACTTCCACATTCCATCACCACATCTCTTTGTCTTCCTTTCTATTTTCAGATGTTACACTAAGAACCTTTCTATCTGTCTCCCTCATCACTTCTGCAGTAGTTCCACAATCATCCAGCACCTCCTCACCACCACCGAGCCTCTGTCTGACCGCTTCCCTGAATCTCACACCACAGTCTTCCTCCTTCAGTTTCCACCATCTTATTCTTCTTTCAGTCCTCACTCTCCTCCTCTTCTTCTTCACCTTCAAAACCATCCTACAGACCACCATCCGATGCTGTCTAGCTACACTGTCCCCCGCCAACACCTTACAGTCTCCAATCTCCTTCAGGTTGCATCTCCTGCATAGAACATAATCCACCTGTGTGCACCTTCCTCCACTCTTATACGTCACCCTATGATCCTCCTTCTTCTTAAAATACGTGTTCACCACTGCCATTTCCATGCTTTTAGCAAAATCTACCACCATCTGCCCTTCCACATTCCTCTCCTTTAGGCCATACCTACCCATCACCTCCTCATCACCTCCTCATCACCAATCACCATTAAAGTCTGCCACAATCACCAATCGTTCATTCCTAGGTTCACTTCTACCACTTCATCTAACTCACTCCAGAATCTTTCCTTCTCCTCCATCTCACAACCCACTTTTGGAGCATAAACACTGATGACATTTATCATCATCCCTTCAACTTCCAGCCTCACGTTCATCGCTCTATCAGAAACTCTCTTCACCTCCACTACACTCTTACTGTACTCTTCCTTCAGAATCCCCCCTACACCATTTCTCTTTCCATCCACACCATGATAGAACAGTTTAAACACCTCCAATGTTCCTGCTCTTACTCCCTTTCCACTTGGTGTCCTGAACACACAACATCCCTACCTTTCTCCTCTCCATCAAATCAGCTCCCTCTCTCCCTTTACCAGTCATAGTACCAACATTTAAAGTACCAACCCGAACCTCCACTTCTCCTCCACTTCTCCTCCACTTCTCCTCCACTCTCCTCCACTTCTTCTTTCCCTGCTGTCTCTGTAGACGTATTTCTTCTCTTCTTCTCCTCCTTCAGCCAACAGCAGCACAATTTCCACCGGTACCCTGTTGTTAATGATACCTGTGGTGGTCGTTAGTAATCCGGGCCTCGACTGATCCGCTATGAAATTCTTATTCGTGATTCGCATATTAGATTTGGCACATGATTTACACTGGATGTCCTTCATAACACAAACCTCCACATTTATCCGGGCTTGAGACCGACACTGAGCGTGACCTGACTTGTGCAACCCTAATGGCTGGGTCTCACACACACACACACACACACACACACACACACTGTTAGAAAGGATTCCTATTTAGTTGTAATTCCATGCCAAACCAGGCCCAGTGGCGAAGCATAAACACGCTTCTGTCCTGCATGGAGCCGACCGACCCCCAGAAACGACCACTGGAGTGCCGACGCCCTCGCATCAGTCCAAGCCAGCACGGGGATCTGAACAGAGCAGACCTCTGTGCCCATATTGTAACAGTGCCGAACATTATTTAAGCCAGTGTACCACTTTCCAGGCATTTAGTACAGAGCAGATGATCAAATGGATCAAAGACAACAAGCGTTGTTGGAAATGTGGGCGATCACACTTAGCCAAAGACTGTACCCTAAAGAAGCCCTGTCGTTTATGCAGTGGGAAACATCTTCAAATCCTTCATGAGGTGAATAGCCAACCTCAAAAGGAGAGTACTTGTTTAGTGAGTTCCACGAACAAAACCCTGTATCTAGACAGGCCACAAGGTTCCAAGCGCGTCCTGCTGAAAGTGATTCCTGTTGTATTACAACACAACAATCGAGCCCTGAACACTTATGCAGTACTCGATGACGGATCCGAAAGGACTATGTTACTCCCAGCTGCAGTTAAGAAACTAGGGTTACAAGGACAGAAGGAAGATCTAATATTAAGAACTATTCGACAAGATATGAGGAAACTAAATGGAGCAGCAGTTTCCTTTAGAATACGTTCTATATCAAAGGGAGATCCGATCTCTTAAAAATGCCCTCCGAACAGTAGTAGGTGCACAAACAGTTACAGAAGAAGTTCTTCAAACAGTACTTATCGAAATTGAAGGAATCCTTAATAGCAAACCTTTAGGTTATGTCTCCTCCAATGTAGCAGATTTAGACCCAATCACCCCAAATCTTCTGCTCATGGGGCGGCTAGACAGCTCTTTACCTCAAGTGATATACCCTGCCGATGAACTCATAGGACGACGTAGATGGAGACAGAGTCAAGTTCTCACTGATCACTTTTGGTCAAACTTCGTGAGACACTACTTACCCAATCTCCAGCTACGCCACAAATGGTATGGAGAAACTAAAACTCTGACAGTTGGGTCTGTCGTCATGATTGTCGATCCCCAGTTACCACGAGCCCTTTGGTTGATCGGGAGAGTGTCAAAGACATTTCCTGGAGCAGACGGACAAGTTAGGTCTGCAGAGGTCAACGTTAAAGGTCGATTATACACACGACCAGTTACCCGACTCATTAATCTACCAGAGATAGCAGTTGAAGACGACACCAAGATCAAATCGACAGACTTTTAGCTAAGATTTAGAAGCAAATATGCTATGCATATTTGGGGGCGGCAGTGTTAGAAAGGATTCCTATTTAGTTGTAATTCCATGCTTCACCACTAGAGGCAGATATACAGCTTACCAAGCAATGACAAGCTATCTGTGACATCACAGTGCACCGTCCTCCACCAAGAGTATAAAAGACCAGAACACGGAGCTGCTGCATGCATTCTGCATCACGCAACCTACTGAACAGCAGCTAGCAGAAGACAGCTAGAATCACCTCATATGCAATCAATTCTATACTCAGTAAAGTAAAGTGTTCTGAATCCTGTATCGTGTTTTTACTGACGCGCTGGGGCGAGTACAATCCACTGATCAGCGCATACCAGTTAGTGAGAATCCTTATATGGTCCTTCGAGTAAAATAAGAAAACCCCTCTAACATTGGTCCTTCGAGCTAGACAGGAAAACTTCTTAACACACACACACACACACACACACACACACACCAGAATTCCAGTCTCATTGTTTTGGGAAGAGGGAGTTTCCTCTCATATGCTTGATATGTGTATATATATATATATATATATATATATATATATATATATATATATATATATATATATATATATATATATATGTGTGTGTGTGTGTGTGTGTGTGTGTGTGTGTGTGTGTGTATTTTGTTGAATGTTTGTTATTAAAGAGTTGACCAGCCTCTGTGGATCTGAGAGAACAACTGCTGTGTGTGTGTGTGTGTGTGTGTGTGTGTGTGTGTGTGTGTGTGTGTGTGTATACAGTCAACTCCCTTTATTACACACAGGGAGACACACAGACAGTCTGACAGAGTGTGAGAGAGAGAGAGAGAGAAAGAGAGAGAGAGGGAGAGAGATTTACTTTTTAAAATCTTTATGTGACACAAGACATTAAATGCCAGAGGTCATCAAGTTGACCTGTTAATTATATAAATGAAAAATAAATAATGAAACAAATAAAATGATTTTATTTATATCTATTCATTAATGACTGTAAATGCTGGGGGAGGGGTGTGTGTTTGATCATTTAGCCTAGTTCTGGTGCAAAGTGCAGTTCTTCCTCTTTTACAGAACACAGAGCTTCTCCACAACACCACACAGCCTTAAACACCTTCACGTCCCCCACACTCTTATACACATTTAAATCAACCAAGATCCCTAGATTTCATTTGTCTGGAGAAGATTCTGATTGTGTCGTAGTCAGCATTTTGTGTCACTTTGTTCTTTTTGCTCAGGTATGTGGCCATTTTCAATGCCCCAAAAAATAAAATTAATCAGTTGGCACATAAACCTGTTTCTCCTGACGTACATAAAACCAAGAATAAAACACTGAAGAGTAATGAAATCTCACATTACAAACACAAACAGTGACTGTAACCTGGAGCAGTGAGTCAAAGTGTCCAAAACAGTTTCTCTCTGTGAACAGAACGGAGTCATGTAGAACATCAGGGTTTAAAATACTAATAAAAGAGTTCCCAGAGATGATGCAGTGTAAAATCCTCCACTGGAGGTCAGCAGCTTTTTTGGTTAATGGTGGTTTGTACAGTGTCTCCACTCTGGTTTAATATCATCATTAAAACCAAGAACATTTCTCCACTAGGGGTCCACCCTCCAACTCAGTTTATTCTTATTTAAAAACTTAACACAGGCCCTGTAGAGCAGCTTCCCCAACACTGTCCCAAAGTTCATCTCCCCTTCACCACTGCACTCCAGGAGGGGAACCGCCACACCCCTTAAGGTCAGGAGCGATGTCCAGCTGAGGAAAGGGTTCCTCCTCTGCCTGACTGGTCTCGCTGATTTCATAGTCCTTCTCTAACGCTCCTCTGCTGTTAGTGTGGACCTCCAGCGGTGTAGGAGCTGGTTATCGATACACAGGGACTGGAGTCCTATACATCCTGCTTCTCCAGCAGCCAGTGTAGTGTTCAGCAGCATTTGATCCCTTTTTTTAAGTCCGTATTTTGAAAAAATGGGTAATCCAGTGACATTCAGCATATTTGTGTCCATTAGAAACAAAGTTCTGTCCAGCCCCAGTCCTCCCCCCATGTGCAAGAGTTCACTTGCTGCTGTTCTCCACACTACGTTCCAGGGCCTGGTTAAGAGTCTCTGGATAAACTGGAGGCAAACGGCTGCAGTTCTGCTGGCGAGATGAACCAGCCCTTGTCCCCCTTCCTCCTTGAGCAGTTGGAGGACACTCTGCACAATCCAGTGCAGACCGTCCCAAAATAAATCGATGAGCCAGGCCTGGATATTTGCTAGCAGGTTTGGTGGCGGATCCATGCATGCAAGTTTATGCCAGAGAGACGATGCTGCCAGGTTTTGATCACCAGTGTTCTCCCCTGTAGGACATCTTTGGAACCAGCCACTTCCACCTGCTCAGTCTGCCTTTGATATGCTCTACATTGCCTTCCCATCTTAAAAACTCATGACTTCCCAGGTAGACAGCCAAGTATTAAAACGACCTATTTTCCACACCAAACCTCGACTCCCCACCTCCCCACTCCTCAATTTAACTGCTTCACTCTTTTCCCCAATTTACTTTCACTGATGATAAAAGCTCAAAGTCCTATAAAACATCAAATTAAAATATTTACATCAGACTGGGATCCCACCATTACAGCCATGTCATCTGCGTATGCTGACAGGTAGAGTGAAGCATTAGAGTGTGGAATCTAGAAATCAGAAAGACAATTTCTCAGATTGATTAAAAGAGGTTTGATTGCTAGAGTGTACAACATTCCTGAAAGTGAACAGCCCTGCCTGATCCCTCTGTACACTCTAAAAGAAGCACATAAACCACCATTAACCTCCAGTACACTCTCAATTTCACTGTTCAACATCTTGATCATGGCTTTGAAACCAGGGTTGAACCCAAAGCTTTCCAGCACCCCCCACAAGTATTCATGCTCAACCCGGTCAAAAGCCTTTTCTTGGTCTAGGAAAATCAGATCAGTCTTTAAGCCCAATAGCCTAGAGACGTCCAAAATGTCACAAATTATGTACACGTTATCAAATTTCGACCTGCCAGGCACACAGTACATTTGGTCATGGTGAATTATTTGCTCCATCACCTTCGTCAGTCTTGAGGCTAATGTTTTTGACAACAGTTTGCAGGCAGTGCACAGTAGTGACACAAGGCGCCAGTTTTTCAGGTGGGTCAGGTCTCCCTTTTTTAGCAGCAGGGTCAGGATGGCTCTCCTGCAGCTCATTGTTAGATGACCACCTCTGAATCTGTCCTGAAGGACCTCCAGCACATCCTGCCCTGTTACTGCCCAGAATGCCTTGAAAAACTCCACAGGAAGACCATCTATTCCTGGCGCCCGTCTGTTCTCCATGCCCTGGAGAGCCTCCCAAAGCTCGGCCAGTGTAAGCTTTCTCTCCAACTCCTTGGCCACTAACTCTGAGAGCTTTGCCAGGTTACTAAGGAAGCTCTCCTTCACCTCCTGTGCCCGTGACTTTACACTGCTATACAGCTTCGAGTAGAACCTGACTGTCTGCTGGCGAATTTCAGTGGGCTCTGACATGAGAAAATCCAAACTATTTTATAAATAACCCTGTAGAAAGCAGTGTAATTTTAACAGACAATCAATTACAAAGTTTTACTCCTATTCAGGAGAATGACAATTCAATTTATTTCCTTATCAAAATCATCAAATGCATTCTCGATCCCTCGCCTACAAGTTTCTTCAAACAGATCATTCCAGAGGTAATTGAACCTGTTCTAAAAATAATAAACTCTTCCATTAGCACTGGTAAAACCTGTAAACCTGGTAAACCTGACCTTCACCCTGTCAGCTGTCCAACTACAGGCCAATATAAAACCTCCTTTTTATCTCCAAGATTCTAGAAAAGGTTGTAGCACAGCAGTTCTGCTCACATCTACTGAGGAAGAACATTTATGATATGTATCAGTCAGGATTTCGGCCTCATCATAGCACAGAGACGGCGCTAGTTAAGGTGGTAAATGACTTATTGGCCTCTGATCAGGGTTTTGTCTCTTGTTTTGCTCGACCTCAGTGCAGCTTTTGACACCATTGATCATCATCTCCTGCTTGCTGGACCTGAGAAAGTTGTTGGAATAAAGGGAACAGCTCTCTCCTGGCTCATGTCTTATTTGACTGATCGCTATCAGTTTGTTGATGTAAATGGTGAGTTCTCCACACTCTCTGAGGTAAACTTTGGTGTTCTGCAAGGATCTGTCTTAGGCCCACTGCTTTTTTCTTTATATATGCTGCCTCTGGGTGAAATTATACATCACCATGGTATTCGCTTCCATTGCTATGCTGATGACACACAGCTGTATATTTCAGCAAAGCCAGATGAGAGTGGATGCTTGATAACTTCCTTCTGCTCAACTCAGATAAGACGAAAGTACTTTTACTAGAACCACATGCAGCTGGAAGTAAACTTTCAGATTCCATAGCATCTCTGGATGGTGTTTCTCTCTCAGTGTGTACAACAGTCAAAGACCTTGGTGTGATTATTGACCCGAGTCTTTCCTTTGAGTCTCACGTGAATAATATCACCAGGATCTCCTTCTTTCACCTTATAAATATTGCTAAAATTACAAATATGATGTCGTTACAGGATGCAGAAAAACTAGTTGATGCTTTTGTAACATCTAGATTAGACTACTGTAACGCTTTACTGTCTGGGTGTTGGAGTAAGTGCAGAAATAAGCTTCAGTTAGTTCAGAATGCAGCAGCAAGAGTCCTCACTAGATCTAGAAAATATGATCACATCAGCCCTGTTTTAATCATCTACACTGCTCCCAATTACATCTCACACTGATTATAAAATACTACTACTGACGTATAAAGCACTTAACACTCTCACGCTGGAGTATCTGAGTGAACTTCTGTATGAAGTTGAAGCTGAACACATTTATTTAGTGGAGTGTTTAGTCAGTAGGTGTTTGTGAGGTAAAGGAGCAGATCTGGAGGGATCATGGATATGAAGTGTTTGGTGAACTGGGATATTTGGATGCTGTCGTCTCCTCACTCTCACACGTTTACTCAGGTTTGTTGATGGTGGTGTGGTGGGTCGTCTCTTATCCCAGAGATCCTCATGTCTGTGTTTACTTCTGCTTCTCCCTTTTAGTTCTGCTGCTACAGTGAATCTCACCAGAGTCCAAACTGCACAGTGACATTAACTTTCATACAATAATAAGGAGACTTAATAATCCACATCCTTCTCTTCCTGTCACCCTCTTCTCTCTCTCTCTCTCTCTCTCTCTCTCTCTCGCTCCTGAAGTTTCAGTGACCACTGTTCCTGCCCCTCTGTGCAGCTGTGGACGGTTTCTCCTTGGGTGGTTCCATGAAATTCCATAGTAAGAACAGGAGCTTTGAGGATTTGGACTGTAGTTAATGTCTACAGTCTGCTACACCAACTCAGGATTACATTTTGCTTCTGATCTCCATCACTGCACCTCAACATCGTATATCTGCAATTAATGGACATTCGGTGCAACCCAGATGAGGATGAGGTTCCATCTTGAGTCTGTTTCCTCTCAAGGTTTCTTCCTTATGCCATCTTGGGGAGCTTTTCCTTCACCACAGTCTCCACCGACTTGTTCATCAGGGACAAACTTACAAACCTCTTATGTCCTGATGCCCTGCCATCATGCCAAACTCTAAAGGACACATCTTACTCTTTCTCTTTAAGGAACATGAACACTTGTCTCCTGAATGACATGACATGCTTTTGTTCCTTTTTCAGCCCAGAGAAACAGGTTTAATTGGACCTAAACAGAAGATGAGATCAAGAAGCCCCTGCTAGATCTCATCATTATGAATGAACGGCGATATATTATAGACAGTAACTCGGGTAGTTAGATTGATTAACGGTGTAACAGTAACATTCTCACCACAATCCCCTCACTGACCAGAAGATTTACCTGCTGCTCCTCCTTTATGAACACCACCACCGTTTTGTTCATTTGGAAGCCGATAAGATATTCCCATATCCGATTTTTCTTCCTGCCACCAGCAGCACTTCCTCCAATGCCATGCCGCCCACAGGTACACACCTGACTCCATTCCGGAGGGAGACAGGAGATGCCGCCCTTTGTGTGAGGGACATCATCCTGCTCCTGCATTATTCCTACCTTAAATCCTCACCTACCGCAACTCCTCTACTACTGCCACCACTCACAATTGCTCCCTGTTCTTTCATTTCATCAACAAGTGACAACGAAATTCAAAAAAGTAAAAAGATAAAACCACCATCACACACACTCTCAGCATGCACCAAGAGAGAGAGAGAGAAAGAGAGAGAGAAAGAGAGAGAGAGAGACCAAGAGACCACCAGGTGAGGGACAGTATGTGACCATGTCATCTAGTGTATGCAACACACACACACACACACACACACACACACACACACACACACACACACATTTTTTGCTTTTTCTATTCCTTTTATAACTATAGTTTTACAGTATATTATAGATGATATTCTATATAATATACAATATTATTATAGTTTATTGGTGTTTCTGACTGTGTTTGCTGGTGTTATGTGTCTGTATGTTCTATACTTTGACAATACGAATGTCAATATTTGTCATGCAATAAATCAACCTTCAAATCTTGGAACTTGAATCTTGATAGAGAGAGACCTGCACCTTGGTATAATAGTCATATGCATGCTCTCAAGAGAACAGCCCGTAATCTGGAGAGAAAATGGAGGAAAACTAAATTGGAGGTATTTAGAATTGCGTATAAAGACAGTATGCTCAGCTACAGACAGGCGCTAAAAGCTGCTAGAGCTGAACACCTGAGCAAACTCATAGAAAATAAAAACAATCCCAGGTTCCTTTTCAGTACAGTAGCTAAACTAACTACAAATCAGGGATCTGAAAAATGTGTTTCATCACAGTTTAGTAGTGAGGACTTTATGAATTTCTTCACTGAATGACATTAAAAGATGACATTAGAAAAACAATTGTGGAGGTCCAAACTCTGAGATCATCTCCTGATCCAATCTTACCTACTCCTACACCTAACTCCACAACTACTGTCAGGGGACAGCCTGCCACGCCATTCCCCAGCTCCACACACACACGTAGTCTGTCCCCATCATACTAAGTATCGGCACCTGCGGCTCATTATCTGCCGCCCTACATAAACCCCTCTCATTCTCTCACTCACCGTCAGTTCTACTACTTCACGTATAGGAACATTGCACTAGCTACACACCATCCACCTTCCCGTGGATGCCCAACACGATCTCTAATTCCTCAGAGACCGCTCGGTTCTTAGTCTCCGAAGAACCGCTTGCTCAGTATTTTGCATTTTGGTTGTTTTCTTTTCTGTTGCATCCTACCTCAGTAAAAACCCTTTTTTGCTACCCTGGTGTTTTTGCTTCAGTTACTTCGCAACCGTGACAGAAGAACTGACCTAACCAAACAGAAGGAGTAAGAAGGAACCACGCAGCCTTACCGATGGAACCTGATCCTCAGCCGGGTGCAAACGCGAGCTTCTTCAGGAGCTCATCGAGCGCCCGGCTGCGGTCGGCGCTAACCCGGTTCACCGAGCTCCACCTCCGATACCTCCGCCACCTTCTAGCAACCCGATGGCTCTCCCGAACTCCTTCTCCGGGGATGCGGCTGAATGCCGCGGCTTCCTACTCCAGGTAGAGCTATTCATCACCATGCAGCCGAACCGCTTCGTCTCCGACCGCGCGAAGATCGCCTTTCTGATCTCGCTGCTATCCGGAAGAGCTCACAGGCCCGCGCTATGGAGCGCGAATAGCGTAGCTCGCCTCCTTCGCCGCTCACCGCGCACGTAACGGAGGTTTTCTGCACGGGAACCGGAGCGCTAAACAACGCGGATGAACTCCTGCATCTCCACCAAGGAGCAGACGGCGTGGCGGAATACAGCCTTCGTTTCCGCACTCTAGCGGCCTCCAGTGGTTGGAATGAGAATGCACTGTTAAGCGTATATCGGCAAGGTTTGAATCCGGCAATTCGAATGGCAATGGCCACCCATGTTGATGCGGTGGGACTAGAGACCTTCATCCAACGTTCCATATTGGTCTCACATCCATGGAACAATACATCCAGCAGGCCCTCGATCAGGGCTTTATCACCCCATCCTCCTCTCCCGCTGCCTCAAGCTTCTTCTTTGTAGCCAAGAAAGATGGGGGCCTCCGGCCTTGTATCGACTATCGGGGCCTCAATGCCCTCATCACTCCACTCCCTTATCCGCTCCCGCTTGTCCCTGCCGCATTAGAGGACCTCCGTGAGGCATGCTACTTCACCAAGCTAGACCTCAGGAGTGCCTACAACCTTGTGCGGATTCGTAAGGGAGATGAGTGGAAGACCGCCTTCATCACTCCCGCTGGTCACTACGAGTACCGGGTCATGCCGTACGGCCTTTCCATCTTGCCGGCTGTGTTCCAGGGCTTCATGAATGAGGTATTCAGACTGCTCCTACACCGATCCGTAATCGTCTACATCGACGACATTCTAGTCTACTCCCAGATGCTTTGGGAACATCACAACCACGTGACCCAGGTGTTGGAGCTCCTGCGAAAACACCAGCTATACCTAAACCTCCCCAAGTGTGAGTTCCATCAAACCCGGGTCCAGTTCCTCGGCTATGTGATCAGCTCCCAGGGAATCCAAATGGACAAGAAGAAAGTGCAGGCAGTGCAGGAGTGGCCGCCCCCCCCCCCCGCTCTGTAAAGGAGCTCCAGAGGTTCCTGGGGTTTGCGAACTTCTACCGGCGCTTCATACGGGGTTTTAGTCAGGTCACAGCCCCGCTTACCTCCCTCCTCAGGGGCAAACCCAAAGAACTACCCTGGACGTCTGAGGCAGGAGAGGCATTCCGGGAGCTCCGGGAGCGGTTCTGCGCAGCTCCACTGCTCAATCACCCGAACCCGGAACGCCCCTTCGTCGTAGAGGTGGACGCCTCATCCAACAGGGTTGGGGCCACCCTCTCCCTGCACTCCGGGGACCCCGCTCGACTTCACCCCTGTGCCTACTTCTCGAAGAAATTGTCCCCCGCCGAACAGAACTACGATATAGGGAACCGGGAACTCCTCGCAGTTAAACTGGCACTCGAGGAGTGGAGACACTGGCTAGAGGGAGCTAAACACCCGTTCATGGTGATCACCGACCACAAGAACCTGCAGTACCTCAGAGAGGCTAAGAGGCTCAACTCCCGGCAAGCCCGATGGGCCCTGTTCTTCACCCGGTTCAACTACACCCTGACCTATCGTCCGGGGTCCAAGAACGGCAAGGCCGACGCCCTTTCCCGCATCTACGGTCCGGATGAACCTATTGTACCGGAGCCGATCATTCCTCCCGAGGTGTTCAGATGCCCCATCGTGTGGAACCTGGAGGAAGAAATCCGCTCGGCCACAAACCAAGAGCCCGCACCCTCCGGGTGTCTGGAGGGCAGGACATTCGTCCCCACCGCCTGCCGTCCCGCATTGTTGAGCTCCATCCATGACACTCCCGGGACTGGCCACCCAGGACGCCAGGGCACCCTACTCCTCCTCCAAGCCCGGTTCTGGTGGCCCAACATGCACAGGGATGTAGCACGTTATGTCCAGGGCTGCCCGACCTGTGCCATGTCCAAGGTCCCGCGCCACCTACCCGTGGGGAAGCTGGTCCCGCTTACGATCCCGGAACGGCCCTGGTCCCACATAGGCATCGACTTTGTTACGGACCTGCCACGGTCTGAAGGTCACACCTGCGTACTTGTGGCGGTGGATCGATTCTCCAAGGCCTCCGACTCATACCTCTCCCTGGTCTGCCCACCGCCCTGGAGACCGCCGAAGCTCTCTTTCAGCACGTGTTCCGGAACTTCGGTCTCCCGGAAGAGATAGTGTCAGACCGCGGACCGCAGTTCACGTCACGCGAGGGAGGGCGTTCTTCCGCCTTCTCGGCGTGGCAGTCAACCTATCGTCCGGCTATCATCCTCAGTCCAACGGGCAGACCGAGAGTAAGATCCAGGAGTTGGGGCGCTACCTACGGTCGTACTGCCATGAGGATCAGACAGAGTGGAGCTGATTCCTGCCTTGGGCGAAGTACGCCCAGAACTCCCTACGACAGAGCACCACCGGTTTAACCCCGTTTGAATGTGTGCTGGGGTTCCAGCCCCCCCTGTTCCCGTGGTCGGACGAGCCGTCCAACGTCCCTGCCGTCGACTACTGGTTCCGGGAGAGCGTCCGGGTGTGGGAGTCAGCACACACCCGGCTCCGTCGGGCCCGTGATGACACGCGACGACATGCCGATGTCAGGGGACAGCCTGCCACGCCATTCCCCAGCTCCACACACACACGTAGTCTGTCCCCATCATACTAAGTATCGGCACCTGCGGCTCATTATCTGCCGCCCTACATAAACCCCTCTCATTCTCTCACTCACCGTCAGTTCTACTACTTCACGTATAGGAACATTGCGACCCAGCTACACACCATCCACCTTCCCGTGGATGCCCAACACGATCTCTAATTCCTCAGAGACCGCTCGGTTCTTAGTCTCCGAAGAACCGTTTCGTTCAGTATTTTGCATTTTGGTTGTTTTCTTTTCTGTTGCATCCTACCTCAGTAAAAACCCTTTTTTGCTACCCTGGTGTTTTTGCTTCAGTTACTTCGCAACCGTGACAACTACACTGTTTTACATGTACAGGACAGGAAGAGCTGCATGATCTTATCACCAAAACCAAACCAACAACATGTCTGTTAGATCCCATTTCAACTAAACTACTGAAGGAAGTGTTATATACAGCTGGTGAGCCTCTTCTTAATATTATTAACTTCTCACTACCGTTAGGTCACTTCCCTAAACCCCTCAACTCAGCAGTTATTAAGCCCCTCATTAAGAAACCTTATTTAGATCCAAACACACTATCAAATTACAGACCCATTTTAAATCTCCCATTTATGTCTAAGATTTTAAAAAAGATTGTCTCTGCCCAGTTCTGTTCCTACTTACAAGAGAACAATATCTTTGAGGAGTTTCAGTCAGGTTTCAGGCTCCATCATAGCACAGAAACTGCTCTAGTTATAATCACTAATGACCTGTTTTTAGCTTCAGACCAAGGCTTCATCTCGCTGTTAGTTTTACGAGATCTTAGTGCTGCGTTCGACACTATAGATCATGATCTCCTCCTGGATCGCTTACAGAATTACATCGGCATTCAGGACAGGCGTTAAGCTCGTTTAAATCCTACCTGTCTGTGGCTAGTGGTATAAATCATTTTTTTGGCTTTAGTTTTCACTGTGCTGAAATTGCATGTGTGGCCCTTTAAGAGATCGCCGGTCTGGGCTCGCGAGATTTCCCTTTCACAGGCGCGAAAAATAGAACAGCCATTATTTTGAGAACTCTGTAGAGCAGTCGCATGCTGTGTGTTGTTTCGATATCGAGGCGGATTTATTCTAAAATGGTGCTGTTTCTCCTGATGAGATCGGTTCGAGTATAATCTGCATGATCTTCGTGTCACGTGCAAATACAAGTTTCTGTGTAAGTTCGGTACTTCTTATATTACTTATGTAAATATCTAAAAGTGTTTTAAGTGCTATAAATACTGTTAAACCTATTGTTTTAATGTTTAACAGTGTGTTTGTGTTTCTTTTATCTCTTTTGTACCATAGCACTACCGTATTTTATTTCCTTTATTGTATTCTTGCTTATTTTTGTTTTGTTATATTTTCTGAGCCTGTGTGTTCAGTAAATCGGGTGAGAAGTTTTCGTTAAACAATCCCTTAGATTGTGTACATTCTTACGGCTCATTAACACTCAAGATGTCTTTTGGTGTTTATTTAAGTGTAATTTATTGAGTGTGCATCTGGTGCTGGGATTCTAACCAGTGTTTATCTGCGGTTAATCGCTGTTAAGATTTGATTTTGTTACACTGCATTTTGGTGAAACATTATTTTGTAATAGTTTATTCTTTTTCATTTATTTTTGTTTGCTGATGTTCCCACCAACAGTTGTAAACTGAAAGTAAAAAACAGCAGTCAGATAAACCCGTATTACAAATGAGCTATTCTGTTGCCGTGTGTGTTTCTTTCTTCACCACCCGGTTACATTTTTGGTACAAGGAGTGGGGTAATCTGACGGTCGGGAACAGTATAGTGTCGATCGCATCTTTGTTTTGTTTTAAAAAAATAAAAAATACGGTAGTGGCTGGTGCCTGAGTTGCAGGACTCACAGTGGGAGTGGTCAGCTGTGTGGTGTTCATCCAGCTGCTGGAGACGTTGGCCGAGGGTTTGAGGCCAAGGGACGGGTAAACTGGAGGGAGAGGAGACATCGCTAGCTGCTACTGAACTGCGAGTGTGGTTGCAGATCGGGAGCCAGTGACGTGTGTTTTGCAGAAGTGGACGAGAGTGTTATATGTACATTACAGACAGTATATCCTTTGAACTGGGTGTAACTGACAGAGAAGTCAGTTTATATTTATTCATTTTTTATTAATGTTTTGTAAAGAACTTTTCATTTTGAAACTGCTTAACCAGAGTTGTTTAAATAGAGACTTTTATTATGAAAAGCTCAGAGCGACTCAAGTGGAAAGATGTCTGCACCACATGGAAAGATGAAGCGTTTTCACATTTAAATGTTTATATTTTATTCATCTGGAGTTAAAAAGGACAGCAGATGGAAGATTAAGTTCTCTTTTGGTAATAAGCAGCCAATGAAGTAAGTTTTTCATTTATTTGAATGTGATTAATGTGGATTGTGTTGCTATGTGGAAAAGAGCGATATCTGTGCAAAGACTATAGTTAGGCTGTTTAAATGTAATTTAACTTTGTTTAAAAGGGTTACAGAGACAATGTTTATTTGTTTTATTTATTTATGTCTTTATACATTCTTATTTTTTTGTGTAATTAGTTCTGACGGCATCCTAAGTTGGAAGCAGTCAATAAATAGCCTGTCATCAGAGAATCCTCGTGCTCGTGAAATTACTGGGGGGAGCTACAGTGAGAATTCATCTGCTCTTCACGGGTAGAAGAAGAAACCTGCAGTCTACAAAGCATTGATATAACTCCAAGTTCCATAATTCTGGATTCTACAACTACTGCATAATCCGGTAATCAAGAAGCTAGAGACATGTACATGCAAAGAGTTTAAAGGCATTGTCAAGTTAAGGCCAGCAAGAAGATAAGCACAACCAAGTTTAAGTTAAGGTGCTTAAAGTGGACTTATATTTTGTCATTTGCTGAAAAGAGACTCTTTAACTGTGCAGCGCAGTGTTTAAGGAAGTGCTGATGTTATATACTTACCGTTTAAAGTTTAAGTAATTGTGGTTCAGGTATCAAGCTGTAAATAAGATAATAATTGTGAATTATAGCAAAGTGTGAAGCCTACAAATAACCGAATCTAAGTGTTGCTGAATTTCTGTTGATTGAACTGTTGAAATACTACTTTAACTAGAGTTAGTAATCTAAGAAACATACATTGTTGAAAATTCCTATATTCAGTACGATTCATGTTTCATGTGCAATCTGTGAACTATAGTATTCATTACAACTAAGGGATACAGAAAATGGCAGCGGGTGGTCAGTCTGCTAAAGGTGGCAAAGATATTATAACCACTGTGCAATCACAGCAGCAGTTGGAATCGCAAGAATGCGTAGACACACAAACATCAGTAGCTGTTGATAATACAACAGAACAAGAGCCACGAAGAAGTCGAAGAGCACGCAAGTTTACAGAGAAAGGTAGAGAATTACATGATGAGAAGCTTATTAAGCTTAAAAATCACTTTCAACGCTCTTATGAGAAATGGAAGGCTATTGCTAGAGATGCTAGACAAAGACTAATGGGCCATCTCTCTAATGACATACTTCAAAGTAGATACCATCAGTGATGCTTCAAAGGATGTAGATACTGCTTACGATGAGTTACGGCAAAATGTAAGCCCAGACAGGTGATATTCGTCGCAGAGTAAACACCAGTGTTGCGGTCACAAAAATGATAGTTGACTCTGCATGGAGCCGTCTTGGAGAGGAAGCTGAGGATCAAGATCTTCTTAGACCAGGAGTGTGCTGTATTGATACGAGTTCAGTGTTCTCATCCAAAGCCTCCAAATTAAGTTATGGACGTTCCAGGTCTTTTTCTCAGTCAGTGAACAATTCAAGTGTGAGCTCCAGAGGTTCAAATTTGTCTTCTGCTAAGAAACAAGAGGCTGCTGCAGAAATTGCTGCCACAAAAGCAACTTTGGAAATATTACAACAACAAGAGCATGAACTGGAAGAACTGCAAAGACTTGAGGCTGAAGATAAAAGGAGAGTAGCAGAACAAGAAGCTGAAACATTGAAGCGACGACTAGAAAGAGAAGAAGAGAAAGCACGGCTACGTGTTAAGATTGAAACTGAAAATGCTGCCAGACGGAAAGCATTGGAGGACAAGCGCAGAGAGCTTAAGCACTTGGAGACACTAAAAAGGTTAAATGCTGCAAAAGCACGAATGCAAGTTTACGAGCAGAACGTAGACTCCAAGGAAGAAACAAGAGAGCTACTTTGTGACTGCACATCTGTAATGAAGATGAATATACCAAAGTTAAGCAGCTCCGTGTTACAGAGCAAACTTCCACACGGAAGTGTGACAAAATCACATCAAGAAGAATGCACTGCAGATCTTGTTAGGGTGTTAGCGGAGTCTATTAGCTCAAGTCGTCTTCCTATACCTGAACCTGCAACATTCTATGGAGACCCTCTCAGATTTAGTGACTGGAAAATCTCGTTTCAAACTCTGATTGACAGAAAAAACATACCAGTGAATGAGAAGCTTTACTACTTAGGCAAGTATGTGGAGGGACCAGCTAAGTAGGCCACTGATAGTTACTTCTTGCTAGGCACGGAGTCGGCATATCATGCGGCATGGGCCGTACTAGAAGAAAGATATGGAAACCAATTTGTTATTGCTAAAGCCTTCAGAGACAAGCTTGATTCATGGCCAAAGATTGGTTCCAAGGACAGTGTTGAGCTGAGAGAATTTACGGACTTTCTCAGAGGCTGTGAAGCAGCTATGTTGCAGATTAAATGCCTTGAAGTCCTCAATGATTGTAACGAGAACCAGAAAATCCTTTCCAAGCTTCCTGATTGGTTAGTCTCAATGTGGAATCGTCAGGTCATAGAAAATGAAGAAGAAACTAAGACATTTCCTACCTTTCGTATGTTCGTAAAGTTTCTAACACGAGAAGCTAAAATTGCTTGCAACCCAGTGACATCACTTCATGCACTGAAGTCTAATGAAATTGGAAAAGGAATGGTTTCAAGAAATCAAGACACTAGAGCAAAAGTGTTAACAGTCTAGTCCAGTGAGAGAGCAGATGCTGCAAAGTGTGCCTTCTGTGAGAGATCAGGACATGGTATACACAAATGTCGTAAGTTTATGGAGAAAAATGTTGCAGAGCGAATCAAGTTTGTTCAAATGAGCAAGTTATGTTTTGGATGTTTAAAACCTGGTCATCGCTCAAAGTCGTATTTCGCAAGAAGACCTACGGTTTCTGTCAAAAATGGAAACAATCATCAGACACAAAGAAGATGGTCATTATGAAATGCCTTTGCCTTTCAAAGAAGACAGACCAAACTTGCCCAATAATAAAGGATGTGCTATCCATCGCCTCAGAATGCTTAGAAAAAAGGCTCAAAAGAGATGAGAAATACAATAGAGACTATGTGGACTTTATGAATGAGACAATTGCTCGAGGAGATGCTGAGAAAGTCCCAGCTGAAGAAACTGACAAGAACCCTGCTTGGTACATTCCCCATCATGGGATTTATCCTCCTCAAAAACCTGGAAAGATCCGTGTAGTTTTTGATTGCTCAGCAAAGTTCCAAGGTACATCCCTTAATGACCATTTGTTAGTTGGTCCAGAGTTAACAAACACCCTTGTAGGTATTCTCTGTCGTTTCCGCAAGGGTCCGGTGGCAATCATGTGTGACATAGAGCGCATGTTTCACCAATTCCATGTGAAGGAAGAAGATCAAGACTACTTACGGTTTCTCTGGTGGGAAAAAGGAGATCTAGAATCCCAGCCGCAGGTCTATAGGATGAAAGTACACCTCTTTGGTGCAGCCTCCTCACCCGGGTGTGCCAACTACGGCCTTAAGCATATTGCTGCTCAAGGTCAAGGCTACTTCAGCGAAACCTCCATTCGATTCATAGAAAGGAATTTCTATGTCGATGACGGATTGACAAGTGTCTCAACTGTAGATGAAGCTATCAAGCTGATAAAGGAAGCAAGAGAACTTTGTAGCACAGGAAAGCTTCATTTGCATAAATTTGTATCAAACAGTCAAGAAGTGAAAGCATCCATTCCGCAGGAAGAATGTGCACAGGGTGCTGTAGATCATGACTTGGCTTTGGGTGAGCTTCACATGGAAAGGGCGCTTGGTGTGAAATGGTGCATTAGATCTGATAGTTTCCAGTTCAGAATATTCATTAAGGAACAACCACTCACTAGAAGAGGAGTTCTGTCCACTGTGGCTTCTTTGTATGACCCACTTGGCTTTGCAGCACGTTTTATCCTTGTTGGTAAACAAATACTACAGCAAATGTGTCAAGATAAAGCTGGTTGGGATGAAGCACTTAAGGATAATTTGCGACCAAAGTGGGAAGCTTGGCTTTCAGATCTACAACAATTGGCTGATGTAAAGATCAGGAGATGTTATCTCCCGTCAACCTTTCAGGAAGTTCAGCGTTATGAGCTGCATCATTTTTCTGATGCTAGTGCATCCGGATATGGAGAATGCACATATCTCCGAGCCATTGATACATCAGGAGATGTTCATTGTTCTTTGGTTATGGGCAAAGCCAGAGTTGCTCCTACTAAGGTTACAACTATACCAAGGCTGGAGTTATCAGCGGCAGTAGTTGCTGTACAAACAAGTGACTTGCTCAGGAAAGAGCTAGAGATAAACAACCTAGATGAGTACTTCTGGACAGACTCAAAGGTTGTCCTTGGGTATATTAATAATGATGCAAAGAGTTTTCATGTCTTTGTAGTAAACCGTGTTCAACGCAATAAACAAATTACCGATGCAAAACAATGGAGATATGTTACTTCTGAAGAGAACCCTGCGGATTATGCATCCAGAGGCCTTACAGCAGAAGAACTTATATCCTCTAACTGGTTTACAGGACCAAAGTTTCTGTGGCGAGATAATTTGCCCAGAGGTGTCAAGGTGGAAGAGATCGTAGATAATGACCCAGAGTTGCGAAAAGCTCAAGTTCATAAAACTCAAACAAAGGAAGAAAGTTCATTGCTGGATAGACTTCAAAGGATTTCGGATTGGTCAAGAGTGATAAAAGCTATTGCAAGACTTCAGCGACGTGCCAAGGAAGTCAAAGATGTAAGCCCAAGAGTCAATGAAGCCATAAGTATTGAAAAGAGAAAGGATGCAGAGCTTACCATGATCAAAATGGTCCAACAATCAGTTTTTTGTGATGAGATCCAGAGACTCCAGCAACAGAAAGAGATTGAGTCCCACAACAGCACAAACAAACTGCATCGCCTGAATCCCTTCTTAGACAAGCATGGTATCCTCAGGGTGGGAGGTCACTTAGCATTTGCTGCGTTACACCCACATGTAAAACATCCAGCAATACTCCCACTCCCATATATCATTGTTACTCATCAAATATTATCATGAACGAGTGTATCACCAGGGAAGAGGAATGACAATGAGCTAAGATCAAATGGTTACTGGATTTTGGGATGTTCCCATATATCTACAAATGCACTAGGTGCAGGAAATTCAGAAGAGACACTGAAGAGCAAAGGATGGCGAATCTTCCTCCGGAACGCATGGAAGCAACCCCACCTTTCACATACTGTGGAATGGACTGTTTTGGTCCTTTCTACGTCAAAGAAGGAAGAAAGGAGCTGAAGCGCTATGGGCTTCTATTTACATGTATGTGTTCCAGGGCTGTACATGTAGAAATGCTGGATAATTTGTCCACTGACGCATTCATTAATGCTTTGCGTACTTTCATTGCCATACGTGGACCAGTGCGTCAACTTAGATTGGACCAGGGCACTAATTTTGTTGGTGCAAGACGAGAATTTGCTGAAGCACTAAAGGAAATGAACCAAGAACGCCTAAAGGAGTTCGGTTGCGAGTTCATCATGAACACCCCATTAGCCAGTCACATGGGTGGCATTTGGGAGAGGCAAATCAAAACAATAAGAAGTGTCTTGACATCCATTCTGGATCAATCGACACAAAGGCTTGATAGTGCCTCTCTAAGAACATTTTTCTATGAAGTCATGGCGATCATCAATAGCAGACCTTTAACCACAGAGCATCTGAATGATTCATCAGGTCCGCAACCACTTACACCTAACCATATCTTGACGATGAAGTCTTCGGTAATTTTGCCACCACCTGGAGAGTTCGTCAAGGAAGACCTATACCTACGCAAGAGATGGCGAAAGGTCCAGTATTTAGCAAATGTATTCTGGTCACGATGGAGAAAAGAATATCTGCTGAACCTCCAAAACAGGCAGAAATGGCACAAATGTCGTAGAAATGCAAAGGTCAATGACATTGTCATTCTCAAAGATGATACTGCTCCACGCAGTCAATGGAAGTTAGCAAAGGTAACCGAAGTACACAGCAGTACAGATGGCTGTGTGAGAACAGTGAAGTTATTGATCAGTGATTCGACACTGGATAACAAGGGCAAACGTGTTACTAAACCGACTTACCTTGAAAGGCCCATCCAGAAAATAGTTACCCTGATTGAAGCAGATTAAAAGCTTACCTTTTGTCTACCATTCCTTGAGATTCTAGGTCATAATATTTGATTAAAGGTTATGTTACTGAGTTACAAAAATCACAAAAAAGTGCTTTGGTGGAAGTGTAACTGACCGAGAAGTCAGTTTATATTTATTATTTTTTTATTAATGTTTTGTTAAAGAACTATTCATTTTGAAACTGCTTAACCAGAGCTGTTTAAATAGCCTGAGTAGAGAACCAACTAGGTCTTATGTATATGTTCCCAGAGCGTGCCACATTCAGCCTTTTAGTGCTGATCTATGCAAAGATGGTAGAAATGTGGATGAGTTTATTGAAGAGGTGGAAAGAGTGCTGCTTGTGAGAAATCAAACACCTGAAGATCAAGCTGATTTTGTTCTTTTTTTATTAAAAGGTGCTGCTGTAGAAGAGGTTGGGTTAAGGCAAGGGTGGTGGCCTCCACGAACAGAGGACATTTAAGATCGGCCTTTCTACACTTGCAGACAGCTGGAGGGTGACGACCTCCGTACATACTCTCATGCCCTTTCACAGTTGTTGAATACTATTTCAAAGCAGTCCTCTGATGTTACCACCAATGCTGGCCTTGCACTACGAGACCAGTTTGTTGAGGGAGTCAGAGATGTAACACTCTGAAGAGAGCTTCGTAAGTTTGTAAGGGACAAACCACAGTCTACTTTGATCGAAGTAAGGGACGAAGCGTTAATGTGGTCTCTCGAGGATACCAAACTGAGTGCTACAGGGGTAGTCAGTAATTGTAGCCTAAACTCTGAGGCTACAGAAGCTCAGTGTGCGGCTATGGTGATGCCTGTAGCGAGCTCTGTAACACTTGATGATGTTCTGAAAGTGGTAGCAGAACAGGGCAAAGCCATAGGGGAGTTAACTCAAGCTGTTCAGAGGCTGACTCTACAATGCCCCAAGCCTGAGTTGCCCCAATGCCCAAGTTTTCTAAGTCTACAATGCAGCCTAGATTTTCTGATGATGGCCAACCTATTTGTTTCAAGTGTAATGGTGTCGGGCACATTGCAAGAAACTGTGTAAGAAAAAACAAATAAGCTGTCAAGGACGATGAGCCATCTTCCTCACAGCCAGGAAATGCACACCCTCGGTTATGAGCCAGGCGATGCGAGGGCAAGCAATAGGCTCAACTCATCTTGACTTAAATAGTGATCGGTTACTCAAACATGCTGTGGGGAAGTGCCCGGTGGTTGACCTGAAAATTGGAGGTGTGATGGTGTCATGTCTGCTTGACACCAGAGGCCAAATCAGTATAATTACGGAACACTTCTTTAAAGAGCACTTGGCAGGTGAAGATAAGCATATGCTTTCTACATCTGGTTGGTTAAGAATTACTGCTGCTAATGGATTAGGCATTCCGTATTTGGATTATCTCGAACTACCAGTTGAAACGATGGATATCACCCTGCCTGAGTGTGGGTTCTTGGTGGTAAGAGATGTACGAAATTCGTCTGCTGTGCCAGCACTTGTCGGCATGAACATTATGAGCAGATGTAGGCAATTAGTGCACGCCGAGTTGTACACCACCCTGGGTGGGGAGTTAGAGTCTGACTGGAAATGCAAAGTGTCAGTCAAGCTAAGAAACAGATTATTGCTCATATCGCTGGGAAGGAGACTTGGTCAGTTTTGACGTTGACAGTCCGGGGAAAGGGCAATAGATGTCCAGAGGGTTCGTCTCACCTGTTGTTGGAGCCTGGGAAGTTTCCCCTCCCTCAGGGGCTGATAGTGGTACCTTCTCTTGTTTCCACTTCAGCACCACTATTACCGGTGTGAATCTCTCTACAGAGGATATATGGCTGCAGCCTCGTGCCAGGCTGGGTATTCTCTCTCCTGTTGAATCATTATGTTCTGGAGAGGGTTGTGAAGTAAAGTTCAAGCAAGTTGCAGCTGGGGTGGAGGAGATTACTGTGAGCACAGAGGAGAGGCAAGTGGTGGCAGAGGGCTTACCAGACTTACTTACTGAGCTGAGTTTGGGTGGAACTGCTGAGCAGCAGGCTGAACTCAAAAAGTTGTTACTGAGGTACATGGATGTGTTTGCAGTAAGTGATGGGAAATTAGGGTTTTCTGACAAAGTGCAGGACGAGATCCATCTGGTCGATGATGTACCGATAACACAGCCATACCGTCGCTTTCCACCTACCCAATATGGGGAAGTCAGGGAACACATCACTAAGCTACTCCAAAAAGGGGTCATTAAGCCTAGTAGTAGTCCGTACGCATCACCCATAGTACTCTTGTGGAAAACGGATGGAAACTTGAGATTGTGCGTGGACTACAGGCACTTAAACGCCAAAACGAAGCGAGATGCTTTCCCCTTACCTCGCATTGTTGAGAGTTTTGATGCGTTGCAGGGTGCGAAATTCTTCTCCACCATCGACTTGGCTAGCGGGTACCCTCAGATAGCCATGCGGAAACAAGACCAACCTAAAACTGCGTTCACCGCCCCGTTTGGGATATTTGAATACTCCCATATGCCTTTTGGTGTGTGTAATGGACCGTCCACATTCCAACGCCTTATGCAGTCCGTAATGGGGGATTTAGTATTTCAGACTCTGCTGGTTTATTTGGACGAAACCAAGATGGCGGCGCGGCAGTAGCTTGCAGCGGCCTCTCCGGATCCAAAAATGGTGCTTTCACCATATTTAGCCCGACCTCCCACAATACATGGACACCAGAGTCAGCTGTGTTCATGTGTACGACCACCAGACACTGTTACAGTACAGGCATCATGCAACCAACAATCTGCATGATGATATTATTAACAACCTTCGCGACCTCGGCTTGCTGCGACCCCGGCCACAAAGACCAGGCCCCCAGCCCTCGGTGTTACCTGATGCTGGTGGCCGGGAGAGGAGACCTCGAAAGCGATGTTCGAGGAAGCGGAAGCGCGGCAAGTGGGCGGGTGTACATGCTAGGCTAAATGCTAACCCTAGCCGGCCGGCTATCCCGTCCATTTTTCTTTCCAATGTCTGCTTCCTGGATAATAAACTGGACTACATCCGACTCCAGCAAACCACACGGCGAGAGTTTAGAGACTGTTGCGTCTTTGTTTTCACGGAGACGTGGCTCAGCGACAGAGTTCCGGACGCCGCCATCCAGCTAGACGGGCTAACCGTGTTTCGAGCCGACAGAAACGCAGCTCTGTGCGGTAAGACTCGCGGTGGTGGCGTGTGTGTTTATATCAACAAGGAATGGTGTAAGAACTCTGTGCTTGTTTCATGCTACTGCTCATTGCTAGTGGAGTTTGTGACTGTTAGATGCAGACCTTTTTATTTACCACGGGAATTCACCACTGTTTACATTGTCGGAGTGTACATTCCTCCCAGTGCTAATGCTAAGGAGGCACTGAGTGAACTCTACGGCGCTATTAGCGACCTGCAGAATGCTCACCCCGACGGATTGTTTATTATCGCCAGAGATGTCAACCATGCGAATCTCAAGACTGTGCTTCCTAAACTCCATCAGCATGTGGACTTTGAAACGAGAGGAGCGAACACGCTGGATCTTGTTTACACAAACATCGCTGGCGCGTATCGTGCGGAGCCCCGCCCCCATCTCGGATACTCAGACCACTGCTCTGTTATGCTTATTCCAGCATACAGACCGCTCATCAGACGCTGTTTTGAGTGCACTGACTGGGACATGTTTAGAGAGGCTGCAACCAACGGCGATTCCATCAACTTGGAGGAGTACACGTCATCAGTGACCTGCTACATCAGCAAGTGCGTTGACGATGTGACCATCTCCAAGACCATCACTACACGCTCCAACCAGAAGCCGTGGATGACTGCAAATGTGCGTGCGCTGTTGAAACAAAGAGACTCTGCCTTCAGAACAGGGGACAAGGCGGCCTTAAAAACAGCAAGGGCCAAACTGTCTCGTGCTATCAGAGAGGCAAAGAAGAAAATCCACGACCACTTCCAGGACAGTGGAGACACCCGGCGCATGTGGCAGGGCATCCAGGCGATCACGAATTACAAGACCACATCACCTGCTTGTGACCGTGACGCCTCCCTCCCAGATGCGCTGAACGACTTCTACGCCCGGTTTGAGGTACAGAACAATGTGGTGGCGAGGAAGACCATCCCTCCTCCCACTGACCAGGTGCTCTGTCTAACCACAGCTGAAGTGAGGAAAACTCTATGCAGAGTTAACCCACGGAAGTCTGCTGGACCTGACAACATTCCTGGCAGAGTGCTCAGGGAATGTGCAGAACAACTAGCAGATCTCTTCACTGACATCTTCAACATCTCCCTGAGCAGTAACGTTGTTCCCACGTGCCTCAAGACAACGACCATCGTTCCTCTGCCAAAGAAATCGACTGTCTCCTGCCTCAATGACTATCGTCCCGTCGCGCCACTCCCATCTTGATGAAGTGCTTCGAGAGGCTCGTCATGAGGCACATCAAGACACAGCTTCCACCCTCCCTGGACCCCTTGCAGTTTGCTTATCGTCCAAACTGTTCCACGGACGATGCCATCTCCACAACCCTCCACCTGGCCCTCACCCACCTGGATAACAAGGACTCGTATGTACGAATGCTGTTCATTGATTTCAGCTCAGCATTCAACACAATCATTCCTCAGCACCTGATCGAGAAGCTGAACCTTCTGGGCCTGAACACCTCTCTGCAACTGGATCCTGGATTTCCTGACTGGGAGACCTCAGGCAGTCCGGATCGGGAACAGCATCTCCAGCACCACCACACTGAGCACTGGAGCCCCTCAGGCTGTGTGCTCAGTCCACTGCTGTTCACTCTGCTGACTCACGACTGTGCACCAACGCACAGCTCGAATCATATCATCAAGTTTGCTGATGACACGACCGTGGTGGGTCTAATCAGCAGGAACGATGAGTCAGCATATAGAGAAGAGGTGCAACGGTTAACTGCCTGGTGTGGAGCAAACAACCTGTCTCTGAACGTGGACAAAACGAAAGAGATGGTTGTGGACTTCAGGCGAGCACAGAGCGACCAATCTCCACTGATTATCGATGGATCCTCTGTGGAGATCGTCAAGAGCACCAAATTCCTTGGTGTTCATCTGGCGGACAACCTCACCTGGTCACTTAACACCAGCTCCATCACCAAGAAAGCCCAGCAGCGTCTCTACTTCCTGAGAAGGCTGAGGAAAGCCCATCTCCTCCCCCATCCTGTCCATGTTCTACAGAGGGACCATTGAGAGCATCCTGAGCAGCTGCATCACTGCCTGGTTTGGGAATTGCACCGTCTCGGATCGCAAGACCCTACAGAGGATAGTGAGGACAGCTGAGAAGATCATCGGAGTCTCTCTCCCCTCTATCATGGACATTTACACCACACGCTGCATCCGCAAAGCACACAGCATTGTGGACGATCACACACACCCTCACACACATACTTCACCCTCCTACCATCAGGAAAACGGTTCAAGCATTCGGCCGTCACAACAAGACTGTGTAACAGTTTCTTCCACAAGCCATCAGGCTTCTCAACACAAAGAACTGAACAGAACTCACACACACTCACACACACACACACACACACACACACACACACACACACACACTCACTGTGTGTACTGTTACTTAACTGTACAACCTGGACTAAACACAATCATCACTCATCTCGATCCACTCCACCACCATTTATATATTTATTATTATTTATACTCGCACCTTGTATTCAGTAAAATGTTTACATGCTGTTTTTGCACCTTTTATACTACAGTATAATGTTTACATGCGGTCTTTGCACCTCCTTGCTGCTGTTTTTTGCACTACATTGCTCTGTTCTGTTTATATTCTCTCCTGGGTATAGTTTTTACATTTCTCCTCACAGAGTACTGTATATTTAAGTATACAGTAGGTTTACTAGTCGGCGCTATACTTGGTTTTTGTCTTTTGTCTTGTCTTGTGTTGTCTGTCTGCACTCTGTCTGTCTGTACTGTTCTTTTGTTTGCACTGTTTGCACCAGGCTGCACTCGATGCACTTTATGTTGTTTTGTTGTTTAGTGTAGCACCAGGGTTTCGGAGGAACGTTGTTTCGTTTTTACTGTGTACTGTGTACCACTGTGTATAGTAAAAATGACAATAAAAGCCACTTGACTTGACATGACTTGATATCCTTGTCTATTCGTCTACCTTGCAGGAACATCTCAATAGACTGGAGGTGGTTTTCGGTAGGCTAAGGGAGGCTGGACTTAAGGTTAAGCCTGATAAGTGTAGTTTTCTCCAAAAACAGGTGAAGTTCTTAGGTCATCAGATCTTTGCTCAAGGGATTGGAACCGATCCAGGTAGAGGCTGTAAGAAATTGGGAGACTCCAAGTTCCATGAAAGAATTTAGGTCCTTTCTAGGGTTCTGTAGCTACTACAGAAGATTTATTGAAGGGTTTTCTAAAATTGCCGGTCCTCTCCATGACCTGGTGAACTTTTGTCTGAGACAACAGAGTATGGTGAAGAGACCTGAGTTTTGTGCACTTTGGACAGAGGAGTGTTGTACAGCTTTTGAACTGTTAAAGGAGAAGCTTACTTCGGCCCCAGTCTTGGGTTTTGCAGATTTCTCTCTTCCGTTTACCATTGAGACTGATGCTAGCAAAGACGGTTTAGGTGCTATCCTTTACCAACAACAAGGGGACTCTAAGAGAGTGATTGCCTATGCAAGCCGTCGGCTACACAATGCAGAGAGAAATGATAGGCATTATAGCAGTATGAAGCTTGAACTGCTAGCCCTTAAGTGGGCGGTTTCAGAAAAGTTCAGGGGGTACCTGTACCTGAACCCATTATGCCATCTGAAAACAGCAAAGCTGTGTGCCATTGAGCAAAGGTGGGTAGCTCAATTAGCTGTTTTTCATTTTGAGGTACAGTATCGTCCTGGACAAAATAATGTCGCAGCAGATGCCCTCTCTTGGCACCCTTAAGCAGGGGAGCTTGACAGTTCAGAAGAGTTTGATGACTGTGTTGCCATCTGTAATGTGGTCAATAGGGGTACACCTTTGGACCCTAATTTGTTGATTGCGGGTGACCAGTGTTGCAAGGTTAGACAGATCCGGGCCTGGGAGGGTAGTCCAGTAAAAGTGACATTCAGGAGTGTACGTTTGCTCTTTCAGGTTATACCATGGCTCAGTTGAAGGAATTTCAGCTAAGTGACCCTGTTTTGGGTTGCTTCAATGAATTTTGGGGTAGCCAGAGAAAGCCTACTAATCATGAGAGAAGAAACTTACCTAGGCCTGTGTAGTCGCTTTTGAAGCAGTGGAAATATATCCAAGTGTTGGATGGGTTGTTTTACAGGGTTGTGAATGACCTTCGCTTGGGTGAGTGTAAACAGTTGCTTTTGCCAGCCTGTTTAAAAGAACAAGTACTGAGCAGTGTCCACGATAAGAGGGGACATCAAGGCTTCGAGCGGACGCTCGATCTTTTGAGACAACGTTGCTTCTGGGTTGGTATGTATAATGATGTTGAGAGGTGGATTAAGAAGTGTCAGCGCTGCATTCTTACCAAAATGCCACATCCACGTATCCGTCCGCCTATGAAGCCATTTTTAGCGTCCAGACCGTTGAAAGTGGTGGCTGTGGATTACACTGTGCTTGAGCCGGCCACGGATGGTTGCGAAAATGTGTTGATTGTCACTGATGTGTTTACTAAGTTTACACAGGCATTCCCCACCATAGACCAAAAAAGCAGATACTACAGCCAAGATTCTGTTGAGGGAGTGGTTCATGAAATATGGGGTTGAGAGTGAGGTGGTGGCTGAGTTGTGTCGCTTGTATGGGGTTAAGAAAACACGCACAACCCCTTACTATCTGCAAGGTAATGCACAATGTGAGCGCTTTAATCGAACGCTCCATTAGTTGCTAAAAACACTTCCTCCTGAAAAGAAGAGGCGATGGCCAGAGCACCTTCCTGAGCTGATTTATGCATATAATGTAACCCCACATGCTACAACTGGGTATTCACCTTATTTCTTGTTGTTTGGTGTAGAACCATGCCTTCCTGTAGATGCTCTCCTGGGCAAAGAACATCCTGTGAGTAAAGGGCAGGATTGGTTAGCTATTCACTAGAGTCATCTCAGAGACGCTCATGAAAAGGCGAGAGCATTTACAGAGCAGAAAACGGTCGAGAGACTGGCTCCTTTTAACGAAAAGGTTTACTGTCCCTCGGTTGAGGTTGGGCAGACAGTGTACTTACCTCACCAGCCTGTAGGCAGACATAAAATACAGGATGCTTGGGCTCCTGTGGTGTACCAGGTAGTCGATGTGCAAGGTACTACATATACGGTTGAGCCTGTAGAGGGAGGTCCTCAGAAGCGGGTCCACAGAGTTGGCTTGCGACTGTGTGCGATACCTGTGGTTAAAACAGCAGATGCAGTAAGTAGTGTAACCACTCCAGCAGCTGTGGTTCCCTCTGATTCAGCAGAAACCGATCCTGTGGATCCAGAGTGGGTAATAGTGGAAGAGGTTACTTTGCCCCATGTTGAAGTGACTGGAGATGTGGAAATGAAAGTTTCCCAGTCAGCAGAGGACATATTAGCAGTAGGATCTGATTGTGTTCAGGATCACGATGAGCATCAGTCCTCTGAGTTAGATCGTACAGGTGAAAAGGGTGTTGTTCTTGTTTCAGATGAACCTGTACTACAGAAACCTGTCCCTGCACCAAGAAGGACTAGTCGTGTCAATGCTGGTGTGCATTCGAACCCATTTAATGAGGCCAGATCAGTTTGCGATCCTCTCTTAATTAGCCCTGAGGTCTTTTCTCAGGTTTTAGCAATCCTGGGTAGTGTGTTCTTCAGAGAAGTAGTAAATGCGCTTAGAAACCTGCATTAATGTCATTGAGGACAATGATGGGTTTTAGCAGGGGAGAATGTGGCTAGTGGTATAAATCATTTTTTTGGCTTTAGTTTTCACTGTGCTGAAATTGCATGTGTGGCCCTTTAAGAAATCGCCGGTCTGGGCTCACAAGATTTCCCTTTCACAGGCGCGAAAAATAGAACAGCCATTTTTTTGAGAAATCTGTGGAGCAGTCGCATGCTGTGTGTTGTTTCGATATCGCGGCGGATTTATTCTAAAATGGTGCTGTTCCTCCTGATGAGATCGGTTTGAGTATATCTGCGTGATCCTCGTGTCACGTGCAAATACAAGTTTCTGTGTAAGTTCAGCGCTCTTTATATTACTTATGTAAATATCTGAAAGTGTTTTAAGTGCTCTAAATACTGTTAAACCTATTGTTTTAATGTTTAACAGTGTGTTTGTGTTTCTTATATCTCTTTTGTACCATAGCACTACCGTATTTTATTTCCTTTATTGTATTCTTGCTTATTTTTGTTTTGTTATATTTTCTGAGCCTGTGTGTTCAGTAAATCGGGTGAGAAGTTTTCGTTAAACAATCCTTTAGATTGTGTACATTCTTACGGCCTAATTAACACTCAAGATGTCTTTTGGTGTTTATTTAAGTGTAATTTATTGAGTGTGCATCTGGTGCTGGGATTCTAACCAGTGTTTATCTGCGGTAAATCGCTGTTAAGATTTGATTTTGTTAAACTGCATTTTGGTGAAACATTATTTTGTAATAGTTTATTCTTTTTCATTTATTTTTGTTTGCTGATGTTCCCACTGACCGTTGTAAACTGAAAGTAAAAAACAGCAGTCAGATAAACCCTTATTACAAATTAGCTATTCTGTTGCCGTGTGTGTTTCTTTCTTTACCACATGGTTACATGTCCAATCGTTACCATTTCGTAGACTTAAATGGAAAGCTATCCAGACTAATGCTAGGAAATTATAGCGTGTCACAGGGCTCAGTTCTAGGACCCCTGCTTTTCACAATATACATGCTTCCCTTAGGAAATATTATTAGAAGGCATGGAATTAGCTTCCACTGTTATGCTGATGATACCCAGCTATACATCTCATCCAAACCAGGCGATACACTCAAGTAACTCGGATAACTGAGTGTGTTAAAGAAATAAGAGATTGGATGACCCATAACTTTCTACTATTAAATTCCGATAAGACGGAGATTTTGCTCATCGGCCCAAAAACCAAGCCCAAAAACCAGGCCCAAAATCAATAAAATATGATCATATAACCCCAATCTTATCATCCCTACACTGGCTTCCTGTTAAGTTTCAAATAAATACAAACTACTGCTACTCACTTATAAAACACTAAATGGTTTATCTTCATGTATCTTTCCAGTCTTTTAACACGCTACAATCCGTCACGCTCCCTGAGATCTCAAAACTCTGGACTTCTAGTAGTTCCTAGAATAGCAAAGTCCACTAAAGCTGGTAGAACATTTTCACATTTAGCTCCTAAACTCTGGAATAGTTTTCCTGACAGTCTTCCCTGAGTTCGGGGTTTAGACACACTCTCCCAGTTTAAGTGCAGATTAAAAACATATCTTTTTAGCAAAGCCTACACATAACATATGTCTCACATCATAACCTTGTGCTCCAGAACATCTGATCACATGCACATTATTAACAACTTGTGCTGTTAATATCATGAACAGCAGCTACGCTAATTCCTCTCCACTGCTTCTCTTTCTCTCCCCATCCCGAGGCATCCTGAGGTTGGCCAGCTCCAGTCACGTCCCACCTCATGAAGATTATGAACCTTTGGAGAAGTAGATGCTGAACTCGCAAACATCCCGAACCATCTAGAGACGTACCAGTGCCAATTGGACTCCACTACATGTGTGGAGTTTTGACATTGGACCTCCTGGAGTGTTTAAAGGCTCTGGCATGAACCTATGTTTCCTAACGTATTTAAAACCAAAAATAAAACACTGAACAGTACAATCAACATTAAAAGACCTTAAAATGCCCTGTAAAAACACAGTGACTGCAACCTGGAGCAGTGAATATAAGCATGAAAAACTTTCTCTCTGTGAACAAAAAGGACAGTCAGGTGTTACATCAGTGTTTAAAACAGAAATAAAAGTGTTCACAGAGATAATACCATGTAAAATCCTCCACTGGAGGTCACAGCTTTTTTTGGTAACGGTGTTTTGTACAGTGTTTCCACTCTGGTTTAATATCAGCATTAAAACCCTGAACACTTCTCCATGGGGGTCCACCCTCCCACTCAGCTTCTTTTTTTTCAGAACCTTAACACACACTCTGTAGAGCAGTCCAGTCCTTCAACTGTGCGTGTGACTAATGTTTTTAAAAGTAGCTTGCAGTCAGTGCACAGTAGTGACACCCGGGCGCCAGTTCTTCAGGTGGGTCAGGTCTCCCCTTTTCAGCAGCAGGGTCAGGACCGCCCTCCTGTAGCTCAATGGGAGCTCACCTCTTTGTACACTGTCCTGTAGGACATCCAGCATGTCCTGCCCTATAACAGCTCAGAATGTCTTGTAAAACTCGACAGGGAGACCAACTATAACTGAGGGACTCATGGAGTTCCTCCAGCAACAGCTCCCTGTCCAACTCTCTGGCTGCTTGCTCAGAGAGCTTTGGCAGGTCCATGAGGAAGCTGTCCTCCACTACTTGTGCCTCTGATCACTCACCACCATACAGCTTTGAGTAAAAGCTTACTGTCTGCTTGGGAACACATCTGGTGTGCTGTAGAATGTCCTGTGTTGAGAATGTAACAAGAAAAAGAGGGGTAGAGGGGACAGACATTTGTCTGTAGATCTACCATTTGTATGGAGATGTGGTGTTTGAAGACCAAGGGTAGCTCTCCGGGGAGCCTGCTGTATTCGAGATAAAGTTCTGGTTCTCGAGAGGAGTGTTGTGGGGTCTTGGTCCCCTGCCGTGAGTAATGGAGGAAACTTGTTGTGTTGTAAAGAGTTCTCTTTTGATGTTCTTGTTGCCTCGAGCACCTACAGGGCACACACACTGCACTCTCAGGCATCCATGCTGTGTTCTCGGGGAGGGCTGACCTTTTGGTCAGGATCAAGCAAAAGTCTTACATAATCTTCAACCTCTACTCATGGTAGATCTTTAGTCTCAAGGAAGAAATTGCTGATCTCCCCAGCATTGTACTTTACACTTGTATTTTCAGATTCATTTTGTGATGGTAAGTAAGAACAGTCTGATGTGTTGGAATCTGATGAATCGCCATCGTTATCAAACACTGTGCTTTCAGCTTCACCTTCCCCTTTTTTCTTTTGTTTATTTTAATTTTTTTGATGGGGACTTTGAAAACTGGTTCTGTCTCACCATTGTCATTTGTTTAATCAGTGTTCATTGCCACATCTGTAGGTACAGAAATGTGTCCAGATGTGTTTGCGGGTTCTTCTAGTGCAGGTTTAGCTGCAGTGTCAGTGGTTGCTGAAGCGCTGCTCACACCGGCCTCAGCTGCAGTCCCAGGATCTTCGTTTGTCTCGGTTTCTGAGCCAGGCAGTGCGGCTGGAGTGGACTCATCCACGGCGCGAGCACCGGTGATGTCAGACCCAGCCTCGATGCGCTTCGTCTGCTCATGATTTCCAGCATCAGTGTTGTTTTGATTCAGGATCTTAGGGCATGCACGCACAAGGTGGACCATTTTTTCACAGCTAAAGCATTTCATATTGGTTTCAGATGTTGTGTGAACAGTGTAAACAAATCCGTCAAATCAGAACCCACCCGCGCTCGCCGGCAGTCTGATGGCGCTCCCGGCTGCCTTCTCGGGAGAGGCAAAGGAATGCCGCGGCTTGCTGCTCCAGGTCAACCTGTACATCGAGATGCAACCGCAGCAATTCCCCTCCGAGCACACTAAGGTGGCCTTCATCATCTCCCTCCTTTCCGGGAGAGCATTGGCATGGGCACAATCACTATGGGAAGCAGCTAGTCCCGTAACGGCCACCTACACCGCATTCACCGCTCACTTCCTGGAGGTGTTCAGCGCTGCGTCAGGGGCCCTCTCCACGGCTGACCAGCTGCTCGGGTTACATCAGGGAAGGGACAGCATCACCGAATACAGCCTCCGTTTCCATACCCTGGCGGCCTCTAGTGGCTGGAACGAGTCGACGCTGCAATGGCCGTGCACGAGGACACTGTGGGGCTGGAAGAATTCATACGGAAGTCCATCGGGCTTTCACAGCGACTGGCAGTGTGTCATCCCGCTCCACCTCACGTTGCCGGCACTCCGGGTATCGATGCAGCTGGGTTCGCAGAGGTTGTCCCGTAGGGAGAGGAATAGCCGTCTGGCAGCTGGTAAATGCCTGTACTGTGGGAGACTGGGCCACTCCCTCTCGAGATGCCCCACTCGCCCTTCATGCCCTGCGGTGAGTACGGTCAAGCTCCCTGCCGACATCTCACCTCTATCCAAGCTCACCATAACTCTCATAACCCCTGCTCACTCTGTCTCCATGTGCGCTCTAGTCGACTCTGGCTCAGCAGGGAATTTCATCGCCCAGGCCTGCCTCGACCGCTTACGGTTTCCCAGAGAGAGGAGCGCCCAGGACCTAGCGGTCAAAACCATCCAGGGACGTCCACTGGGCCAGGGTTGGGCAAAGTACTGCGCACCGATCATCACTCTGCAGGTGGGATTGTTCCATCGGAAAGAGATCTGGTTCTTGGTGCTGGTGAGCTCCACTGTCAGCGTGATCCTAGGGGGGCCGTGTTCCTGGGACCCCTGCGACGTCCTTGAGTGGAGTCCTCACTGTAAGGAGCACTGCCTTACACAGCTGCTGTCCAGAAACCACAGGGCCACTGTGGGTGCCACTCGGGTGGAGGAAGCCACAGCCCCCTCAAAGCTGCCCAAGGGTCGGGTGTATCCCCTGTTGACTCCCGAACAACGAGCAATGGAGGAGTATATCCAGCAGGCAGTCCACCAGGAGTTTATCACATACTCCTCCTCCCCGGCAGCCTCCAGCTTCTTTTTCGTAGGAAAGAAGGACGGCGGGCTTCGTCCCTGCATCGACTACAGGCAGCTGAACACTCAGGTTGTCCCTCTCCCTTACCCCCTCCCACTTGTGCCATCTGCCTGGGAGGCGAGGGTGTTCACGTAACTCGATCTCCGCAGCGCGTACAACCTGGTGCGGCTCAGGAAGGAAGACGAGTGGAAGACCGCCTTCATATCGCCGTCCATCCACTACGAGTACCGGGTAATGCCGTACGGTCTCTCCAACTCTCCAGCGGTCTTCCAGGGCTTCATGAATGAGGTGTTTTGGCCATACCTCCAGAGGTACGTCATGGTGTACATCGATGACGTCCTGATCTACTCAAGGAACCTGGAGGAGCACCGGAGGCACGTGCGTTGTCGTACTGGACAACGGTCGTACTGGACTATACCTTAACTGCTCCAAATGCGAATTCCACCGCTCTAAGTTCCACTTCCTGGGGTACGTCGTCAGTGTGGAGGGCATACAAATGGATGAGGGGAAGGTAAAAGCCGTGAAGGCTGGCCTGTCCCAGGAGCTCCAACGATTCCTGGGCTTCGCCAACTTCTACCGCCGGTTCTTTCAGGGGTATAGCCAAGTCACCGCCCCCCTCACATCTCTCCTCCGGGGGAAGGCAAAGACCCTGAGATGGACCCCAGAGGCCCAGGAGGCCTTTTCTGAGCTCCGACAGCACGGTCTGTCTGTCCACTGGCGTCGGGGCCGCTCTCTCTCAGTGGTCAGGAACCCCTCCACCTTTACACCCCTGCGCCTTCTACTCTCACAAGCTCACCGCCGCTAAACGAAACTACAACATCGGCAACCGGGAGCTTCTGGCTATCAAGCTAGCACTAGAGGAGTGGAGACACTGGCTGGAGGGGGCCGAGCACCCTTTTACGGTGGTCACCAACCACAAGAAACTGCAGTACCTGTGGGAGGCCCGGAGGCTGAACCCCAGACAGGCTCGCTGGGCCCTCTTTTTCACCCGATTCCTCGCCAGGAGCCCGCTCCAAAGGCTGCCCTGGGGGACATGTCTACATTCCCACCCCCTGTCAGCGTGGGCTCATCCAATCTGTCCATGAGGGACTAGGCTCAGGCCAACCAGGGGAGAAACGGACAGTCCAGCTCGTTCAGACCCGGTACTGGTGGCCAGGGATGGTCCATGAAGTGACCCACTACGTCCGAGGTTGCCCCGCCTGCGCCGTGTCGAAGGTCCCCGCCGCTTGCCAGTGGGCAAACTGAGGCCGCTCCCGGTGCCCCGACGTCCCTGGTCTCACTTGGGGGACTTCATAACCGACCTGCCCAGGTCGGAGGGTAACACCTGCATCCTAGTGGCGGTGGATCGGTTCTCCAAGGCCTGCCGCTTTGTCCCCTTTAAGGGCCTGCCGACTGCCCTTGAGACCGTGGAAACTCTTTTCCATCATCCCGGAGGAGATCGGATCGGATCGTGGGCCCCAGTTCACATCACGGGTCTGGAGGGCCTTTTTCCGGCTCTTGGGAGTTTCAGTGAACATTTCATCAGGCTATCACCCCAGTCCAACGGCTAGGCGGAGTGTAAGATCCAGGAGCTGAGCCGGTACTCACGAACCTACTGCGGCCGGGCCAGGAGGACTGGTGCCGTTCTGCCGTGGGCGAGTACGCCCAAAACTTGCTCCGCCAGGACACCATGGGCCTCACCCCCTTCCAGTGTGTGCTGGGGTTCCAGCCGCTTCTGTTCCCGTGGTCCGATGAGCCTTGCGACATGCCCTGCAACAGGTTCTGGAAGTCGGCACACTAAGCTCCACAGGGCCATCCGCGAGACCTGCCGGCATGCTGACGCTAGGTGACTGGAAGCGCTGCTTCCGACCAGGGGCTCTGGTGTGGCTGTCCACAAGGGACCTCAGGCTAAGGCTGCCCTGTCTCAAGCTTAGTCCCGGTTCATTGGGCAGTTTAAGGTGACCAGTCGGATCAGCGACGTGTCATACCGGCTGGAGCTGCCACCCAGGTACCACATTCACCCCACCTTTCATGTGTCTCTGCTTAAGCCCTGTGTTTCGCCTGTGTCTCTCCCTCCAGTCAAGTCAAGTCAAGTCAAGTTTATTTGTATAGCGCTTTTCACAACAGACATTGTCTCAAAGCAGCTTTACACAAATCAACAGTGATGGTGAATGGTGTGCATTTGTGCCTGATGAGCAAGCCGTGGCGACTGTGGCAAGGAAAACTCCTTAGATGTTATGAGGAAGAAACCTTGAGAGGAACCAGACTCAAAAGGGGAACCCATCCTCATCTGGGTGACATCAAGAGTTTGATCATAAATCTTTCAACAATACAGAACACTGGAGAGTGAGAACTAACATGATTACTGGAGTATAAGATTATAAGTAATGTTCTTTCTGCAGTCTTAAACAGTCTATATGGTTAGTAGCTCCGAGTTTTATAAGCTCAGCATTTGTGATCACCACAGATCCAGCATCAGCTTCTCCATGCCAGAGCCTTTAAACACTCCAGGAGGTCCAATGTCAAAACTCCACACATGTAGCGGGATCCAAATGGCACTGGTACGCCTCTAGATGGTTCAGGATGTTTGTGAGTTCGGCATCTACTTTAAAGGTCCGTAATCATCACGAGGTGGGAGGTGACTGAGCTGGAGCAACCTCAGGATGCCTCGGGATGGGGAGAGAAAGAGAAGCAGTGGAGAGGAATTAGCGTAGCTGCTGTTCATGATATTAACAGCACAAGTTGATAATGTGCATGTGATCAGATGTTCTGGAGCACAAGGTTATGATGTGATGTGTGTTATGTGTAGGCTTTGCTAAAAGATACGTTTTAATCTACACTTAAATTGGGTGAGTGTGTCTGAGCCCCGAACACCGTCAGGAAGACTATTCCAGAGTTTAGGAGCTAAATGTGAAAATGCTCTACCACCTTTAGTGGACTTTGCTATTCTAGGAACTACTAGAAGCCCAGAGTTTTGAGATCTCAGGGAGCGTGGCGGATTGTAGCGTGTTAAAAGACTGGATAGATACACGGGAGCCAAACCATTTAGTGCTTTATAAGTGAGAAGTAATAGTTTGTAGTCTATTCGAAACTTAACAGGAAGCCAATGTAGGGATGATAAGATCGGGGTTATGTGATCATATTTTTTTGACCTTGTAAGAACTCTGGCTGCTGCATTCTGGACTAACTGAAGCTTGTTTATTAATGAAGCAGGACATCCACCTAGTAACGCATTACAGTAGTCTATTCTGGAGGTCATAAACGCATGGACGAGCTTCTCTGCAGCGCGTACAACCTGGTGCGGCTCAGGAAGGAAGACGAGTGGAAGACCGCCTTCATATCGCCGTCCATCCACTACGAGTACCGGGTAATGCCGTACGGTCTCTCCAACTCTCCAGCGGTCTTCCAGGGCTTCATGAATGAGGTGTTTTGGCCATACCTCCAGAGGTACGTCATGGTGTACATCGATGACGTCCTGATCTACTCAAGGAACCTGGAGGAGCACCGGAGGCACGTGCGTTGTCGTACTGGACAACGGTCGTACTGGACTATACCTTAACTGCTCCAAATGCGAATTCCACCGCTCTAAGTTCCACTTCCTGGGGTACGTCGTCAGTGTGGAGGGCATACAAATGGATGAGGGGAAGGTAAAAGCCGTGAAGGCTGGCCTGTCCCAGGGGAGCTCCAACGATTCCTGGGCTTCGCCAACTTCTACCGCCGGTTCTTTCAGGGGTATAGCCAAGTCACCGCCCCCCTCACATCTCTCCTCCGGGGGAAGGCAAAGACCCTGAGATGGACCCCAGAGGCCCAGGAGGCCTTTTCTGAGCTCCGACAGCACGGTCTGTCTGTCCACTGGCGTCGGGGCCGCTCTCTCTCAGTGGTCAGGAACCCCTCCACCTTTACACCCCTGCGCCTTCTACTCTCACAAGCTCACCGCCGCTAAACGAAACTACAACATCGGCAACCGGGAGCTTCTGGCTATCAAGCTAGCACTAGAGGAGTGGAGACACTGGCTGGAGGGGGCCGAGCACCCTTTTACGGTGGTCACCAACCACAAGAAACTGCAGTACCTGTGGGAGGCCCGGAGGCTGAACCCCAGACAGGCTTGCTGGGCCCTCTTTTTCACCCGATTCCTCGCCAGGAGCCCGCTCCAAAGGCTGCCCTGGGGGACATGTCTACATTCCCACCCCCTGTCAGCGTGGGCTCATCCAATCTGTCCATGAGGGACTAGGCTCAGGCCAACCAGGGGAGAAACGGACAGTCCAGCTCGTTCAGACCCGGTACTGGTGGCCAGGGATGGTCCATGAAGTGACCCACTACGTCCGAGGTTGCCCCGCCTGCGCCGTGTCGAAGGTCCCCGCCGCTTGCCAGTGGGCAAACTGAGGCCGCTCCCGGTGCCCCGACGTCCCTGGTCTCACTTGGGGGACTTCATAACCGACCTGCCCAGGTCGGAGGGTAACACCTGCATCCTAGTGGCGGTGGATCGGTTCTCCAAGGCCTGCCGCTTTGTCCCCTTTAAGGGCCTGCCGACTGCCCTTGAGACCGTGGAAACTCTTTTCCATCATCCCGGAGGAGATCGGATCGGATCGTGGGCCCCAGTTCACATCACGGGTCTGGAGGGCCTTTTTCCGGCTCTTGGGAGTTTCAGTGAACATTTCATCAGGCTATCACCCCAGTCCAACGGCTAGGCGGAGTGTAAGATCCAGGAGCTGAGCCGGTACCTACGAACCTACTGCGGCCGAAGCCAGGAGGACTGGTGCCGTTTCCTGCCGTGGGCCGAGTACGCCCAAAACTTGCTCCGCCAGGACACCATGGGCCTCACCCCCTTCCAGTGTGTGCTGGGGTTCCAGCCGCTTCTGTTCCCGTGGTCCGATGAGCCTTGCGACATGCCCTGCAACAGGTTCTGGAAGTCGGCACACACTAAGCTCCACAGGGCCATCCGCGAGACCTGCCGGCATGCTGACGCTAGGTGACTGGAAGCGCCGCGTTTCCGACCAGGGGCTCTGGTGTGGCTGTCCACAAGGGACCTCAGGCTAAGGCTGCCCTGTCTCAAGCTAAGTCCCCGGTTCATTGGGCAGTTTAAGGTGACCAGTCGGATCAGCGACGTGTCATACCGGCTGGAGCTGCCACCCAGGTACCACATTCACCCCACCTTTCATGTGTCTCTGCTTAAGCCCTGTGTTTCGCCTGTGTCTCTCCCTCCAGTCAAGTCAAGTCAAGTCAAGTTTATTTGTATAGCGCTTTTCACAACAGACATTGTCTCAAAGCAGCTTTACACAAATCAACAGTGATGGTGAATGGTGTGCATTTGTGCCTGATGAGCAAGCCGTGGCGACTGTGGCAAGGAAAAACTCCCTTAGATGTTATGAGGAAGAAACCTTGAGAGGAACCAGACTCAAAAGGGGAACCCATCCTCATCTGGGTGACATCAAGAGTTTGATCATAAATCTTTCAACAATACAGAACACTGGAGAGTGAGAACTAACATGATTACTGGAGTATAAGATTATAAGTAATGTTCTTTCTGCAGTCTTAAACAGTCTATATGGTTAGTAGCTCCGAGTTTTATAAGCTCAGCATTTGTGATCACCACAGATCCAGCATCAGCTTCTCCATGCCAGAGCCTTTAAACACTCCAGGAGGTCCAATGTCAAAACTCCACACATGTAGCGGGATCCAAATGGCACTGGTACGTCTCTAGATGGTTCAGGATGTTTGTGAGTTCGGCATCTACTTCTTTAAAGGTCCGTAATCATCACGAGGTGGGAGGTGACTGGAGCTGGAGCAACCTCAGGATGCCTCGGGATGGGGAGAGAAAGAGAAGCAGTGGAGAGGAATTAGCGTAGCTGCTGTTCATGATATTAACAGCACAAGTTGATAATGTGCATGTGATCAGATGTTCTGGAGCACAAGGTTATGATGTGATGTGTGTTATGTGTAGGCTTTGCTAAAAGATACGTTTTAATCTACACTTAAATTGGGTGAGTGTGTCTGAGCCCCGAACACCGTCAGGAAGACTATTCCAGAGTTTAGGAGCTAAATGTGAAAATGCTCTACCACCTTTAGTGGACTTTGCTATTCTAGGAACTACTAGAAGCCCAGAGTTTTGAGATCTCAGGGGCGTGGCGGATTGTAGCGTGTTAAAAGACTGGATAGATACACGGAGCCAAACCATTTAGTGCTTTATAAGTGAGAAGTAATAGTTTGTAGTCTATTCGAAACTTAACAGGAAGCCAATGTAGGGACGATAAGATCGGGGTTATGTGATCATATTTTTTTGACCTTGTAAGAACTCTGGCTGCTGCATTCTGGACTAACTGAAGCTTGTTTATTAATGAAGCAGGACATCCACCTAGTAACGCATTACAGTAGTCTATTCTGGAGGTCATAAACGCATGGACGAGCTTCTCTGCATCGGATATAGACAACATATTTCTTAGCTTAGAAATATTTCTAAGGTGAAAGAAGGCTGTTTTGTAACCTGATTGATGTGATTTTTGAAAGACAAGTCGCTGTCTAAAATAACACCCAGGTCTTTTACCGTTGAACTAGTGGTTACAGAACATCCGTCTAAATGCAGGTTGAGATGCTGGAGCGTCTGTATACCAGTTTTGGGCGATGAGCAAAATCTCAGTCTTATCAGAATTTAAAAGTAGAAAGTTATGGGTCATCCAATCTCTTAGTTCCTTAACACACTCAGTCATCCGGGTTAATTGAGCTGTATCGCCTGGTTTAGATGAAATATATAGCTGAGTATCATCAGCATAACAATGGAAGCTAATTCCATGCCTTCTAATAATATTTCCTAACGGAAGCATGTATATTGTGAAGAGCAGGGGTCCTAGAACTGAACCTTGCGGCACGCCATAATTTACTTGCATTAGCCTGGATAGCTCTCCATTCAAATCTACGAAATGGTAACGATCGGACAGGTAGGATTTAAACCAGCTTAATGCCTGTCCCTGAATGCCGATGTAATTTTGTAAGCGATCTAGGAGGAGATCATGGTCTATAGTGTCGAATGCAGCACTAAGATCTAGTAAAACCAACAGCGAGATGAAGCCTTGGTCTGAAGCTAAAAACAGGTCATTAGTTATTTTAACTAGAGCAGTTTCTGTGCTATGATGGGGCCTAAAACCTGACTGAAATTCTTCAAAGATATTGTTCTCTTGCAGGTAGGAACATAACTGTGCAGCGACAATCTTTTCTAAAATCTTAGACATAAATGGGAGATTTGAAATTGGTCTGTAATTTGATAACGTGTTTGGATCCAGATTAGGTTTTTAATGAGGGGCTTAATAACTGCTAACTTGAGGGATTTAGGGACGTGACCTAAAGATAGTGAGGAGTTAATAATATTTAGAAGAGGCTCACCAGTTGTATATAACACTTCCTTCAGTAATTTAGTAGGAATTGGATCTAACTGACATGTTGTCGATTTAGCTTTGGCAATAACATTATACAGCTCTTCCTGTCCTATACATGTAAAACAGTGGAGTTGTGGAGTTGAAGGTAACACTGTCTCAGGAGATGCTGTAAGAGGTTGAACTGCCACAATTGTTTTTCTAATGTTATCTATTTTTTCAGTGAAGAAAATCATAAAGTCCTCACTACTAAACTGTGATGGAACACAATTTTCAGAGCCCTGATTTGTAGTTAGTTTAGCTACTGTACTGAAAAGGAACCTGGGATTGTTTTTGTTGTTTTCTATAAGTTTGCTCAGGTGTTCAGCTCTAGCAGCTTTTAGCGCCCGTCTGTAGCTGAGCATACTGTCTTTATCTGTGATTCTAAATACCTCCAATTTAGTTTTCCTCCATTTTCTCCAGATTACGTGCTGTTCTCTTGAGGGCATGTGTATGACTATTATACCAAGATGCAGGTGCTTGGTCTCTAACCTTTTTTAACCGGATAGGGGCAACGGTGTCTAATGTGCTAGTGAGGATAAGGTCTATGTTCTTAGTTATCTCATCAAGATTAATAGTAGTTATGGGTTTAGTGAGAAATTGAGATAAATCAGGCAGGTTATTTACGAATCTGTCCTTAGTGGTTGGAACAATAGTCCTACCAGGTCGATAACGTGGTGCAACACGGCTAATCTGCTCTACCGGTAGTGTGTACAGTATGAGGTAATGGTCTGTGATGTCATCACTCTGAGGTAAAATATCTATATCAGTGACGTCTGCTCCGTGTGATATTATTAAGTCTAGTGTGTGGTTAAAGCGATGAGTTGGTCTGGTGACGTTTTGTTTAACCCCAAAAGAGTTTAATAAGTCAACAAATGATAATCCTAGAGCATCGTTTACATCATCTACATGAATATTAAAGTCTCCTACAAGCAGCACTTTATCAAAATTGATCAAGAGATCTGATAGAAAACAAGCAAACTCTTGAAGAAAATCAGCGTAGGGTCCTGGGGGTCTGTACACGGTGACCAGAGCGAGTTTACTATGTATGTCCGAAAGTACAACTTTAAGAACGAGCACTTCAAATGATTTAAAGCTGAATCCTAACATCTGACTAACATTAAGAGAAGCAGTATAAATGGTTCCTACACCCCCCCCACGACCAGTCTGACGGGCTCATGCTTATAAACATATCCTGACGGTGTCGACTGCTTAGACCCATATAATCACCTGGTTTAATCCAGGTCTCAGTGAGACAGAGTGCATCGAGATTATTCTCTGTGATCATCTCATTTATAATCAGTGCTTTGGGTGCAAGTGATCTAATGTTTAAAAGACCAAACTTTAAAACTTTTTGGTGTTTGTTTATCTGGCATTTTCAGTTTTAACTTCAATGAGATTGTTTCTGGATCTTGTGTATTTACTTCTTGGTTTTGCTACACGAGGATAGATACGGTTTCTATAAACTGGGCTGTGTGTGAACTTGTAACTATTTGGTCTGTTGTATGCGTGTTCTCATTGTCGAAGATTTCCTGATGTCTTACCAGTCAGATGGTGTGAAGTATCCTAGAGATGTTATCTGATAGCACTGCTGCTCCAACTCTGCTGGGGTGCAGGCCATCAGGGCGGAAGAACCTAGGACGCTCCCAGAAACAGTTCCAGTTATTAACAAAGAGAAGTTTATGTTCTCGACACCATGACTGTAACCATTCATTTAGAGCTAAAAGTCTACTAAACTTCTCAGCCCCTCGCTGGTAAGTGGGAAGAGGTCCTGACACTATGATCCTCGTTGTGGGTGATGTGCTGCGTACCGTCTCCACCAGGATCCTGAAATCCTCTTTAATACCTCCGTTTGTCTCAGCCTGGTGTCGTTCGTTCCGGCATGAAGAACAACCGCTCCAGTTCTCCTTCAGGACCGCGGGTACCTGCGCAGCGACATCAAGAACACGAGCACCAGGAAAACAGCGAGTGTGCACCTTACCTTTAGCTCCGTAGCGGACATGCCGGACGATGGAATCTCCGAGAATCACAGTGTCGCGTTCCGTCTCGCGGAGAGGCGGCGGTTCTCGGTCGAGATCTCGAAGGCCTGTAGTGGTGGCGGGAGACGCCTCGACCGGGCTTTGCTTGTCTCTTCTGCTGCCGCATCCAGGGTCCATGTTGCACCTTTGCGGAGTTGTAGGTGCGCTGGGTCTGGGCAGAGAAACACGCTGGAGTTGAGGTGCTGGGAGCGTTAGGTTCAACCCGGAATTTACCTGGGACGAGTGCGCGTCCGCCGGGATGTTTCCAGCGCCGCTTTCGCCTCGCAGCCGGGCATGCTTTTCATGCAGCTCGCGAATCTGTTTCTCCAAAACCTCCATCTCCAACGCCACCGTTTGCAAATCGAACGAGTCCTCACCTGTGCTCAAAGTTAGACACACAGCCGGCATAGTGCTTATAATCACGAACAGATTTCGGATACACAAATAAGATAAAGTGAGAGAAGATATAGTGGTAGTCGAGTTTAACTGACTACAGGCACAAGTCAGGAAGACAAACAATTTAGGATTATTAAAAGAGAAAAACACAAACAAACGAATATAAACACGAATACAAACACGGAACTCGCGGCAAACAAGTCAAACACAGGAAGCTACGTCACCGGAAGTCGAAGAAGCGGTCTGGTCTAACCCTCCAGGTGACCCCGCAGCGCCTGCCCAGCCGGACGTCGTCGACCAGCCCGTGGTCTACGCTGTGCGTGACATCCTGGACTCCCGTCGGTGCCGCGGTCGCCTCGAATAACTGGTGGAATGGGAGGGATACGGCCCGGAGGAACAGGCCTGGGTGGTCTGTCAGGACTAGCTGGATCCTGCGCTGCTGACGGACTTCCACGCCTCACACCCTGGCCGCCCGGCTCCCCGGGCCATGGGTAGGCCTTGTCGCGGCCTTGGGGCGTCGAGCGCCACCCCTGGGGGAGGGGGTGGTGTCAGAGAGCACCCTGCTACATCTCCCGCTCTCGGAGCACACCACTGGATTACCCCTTTCACAGCAAGTAATTGTGTTGGCTCCGCCTTTTTGTTTGAATAAACTTTATTTGCTGTTCCTTCGGCTTCTGCCTCTGTTTCCCACATGACAATATCGTTAGAATACTGCACTCATTGGCTACATTTTCCATTAATCATTTTGTTTCCATAATGCTACTGGCTGGAAATAAAAGGTGTGAAATGATAGGTGGTGCATAACAAAACATCACAACACCTGCCTGTAGAATGGAGAATCAAGCCCAAATCATTTTTTACTTTTTATTTTTTTGTTTGTGGTCTCATTTGTTTTGTAACACTATATTCTACCAGCCATATTCGTTTTGTTTTTTTTACAACCATGATAGTGTTTTTTATGCAAAAGTTATTCCAAACAATACATTTTATGCATGTTGTCACAAATTCAGCAAATACATTTGTTATATGTTTTCCATTGAAAAACTGTTGAAGCCATTTCAAGAGTTCTAGTATAACGTAATTTGATTGGCTGTTTGTTGCACTCACAAAAACAGAGATCTGAAATCGCTGCTTGAGGCTTAGAGCTTTAGAATGAAGTATAGTTAGTCATGGTTACTCTCTTCCCTTTTTATTGAATTTATTGCTAAACATTAACACCTCCAAACAATGGGATATTGGTTGCGTGGATGTGGGCTGAAGGCTGAGATTTAAAAAAGGTCCATATTTTAAAAAGTCTGCTCTAAAAGACTGAGAAACCAGTAACATCCAGTGCATTTGTGCAAGTGTCCACTGGCTGCTGTCCTCCAAACCAGGTTACTGGGCCCAGTTAAGAGTCAAAAGGCTGGTGAGATGAACCAGCCCCGCCCCCCTTCCTCCTTCGGCAGATGGAGGACAATCCAGTGCAGACCATCCCAGAAGAAATCCACAAGCGGGGCCTGGATGTTTGCAAGCAGGTTTGGTGGTGGATCCATGCATGCCAGCTTGTGCCACAGAGACGATGCTACCAGGTTGATTATCACCAGCTTTTGCCCCCTGTAGGACATCTTTTCTGACCAGCCGCTTCCACCTGCTCCGTCTGCCATTTATGTGCTCTACAGTGCCTTCCCAGTTTTTATTTAAAAACTCATGACTCTCCAGATAGACACCCAAGTATTTAAAACCCCCTCTTTTCCCACACCAGGTCTCCTGGGAGTGTCAATTCCCCACCTCCCCACTCCCCAACTAAAACCTTTCTCCAGTTTACTTTTTGCTAATTATATAAAAATTATAATAATTATAAAAAAACTCTTTAAAAACATCAATTAAAACCTTCACCTCAGACTGGGAACCCACCTTTGCAGCCATGTTGTCTGCATATGCTGACAGGTAGAGTGAAGCATTAGTGTGTGGAATATAAAAAAAAAAAAAGAACGACGACTTCTCAGATTGATTAAAAGAGGTTCAATCGTTAGAGTGTACAGCATACCTGAGAGGGAACAGCCCTGCCTGATCCCTCTGTACTCTCTAAAAGGAGCACATAAACCACCATCAACCTTCAGTACACTCTCAATTTCACTGTACAGCACCCTGATCATGGTTTTGAAACCAGGGTTGAACCTGAAGCTTTCCAGCACCTCAAAAGCCTTTTCCTGGTCTAATAAAATCAGACCAGTCTTTAAGCCCAATAGCCTGAAGACATCCAAAATGTCACGAATTGAATATACATTATCAAATATCGACCTGCCACGCACACAGTACATCTGGTCATGGTGAATGATCTGCTCCATCACCTTCGTCAGTCTCGATAAGATAAGATAAAATACACTTTATTCGTCCCACAGTGGGAAGATTTCTTTGTTACAGTAGCAAAGGAAAGAAATACAAATAAATGCAAATATATAAAAAGATTATACACATACTATAATATACAGTATATACACAGTACAATGTATAAATACAAATAAGGGAAAAAAAGTATGTATTGCAGGTAGTATTGCACACAGGTGGTATTGCATGTATTTCAGGAAATATTGCACATGTTGCAGGTAATAATGCACACAGGTAAAGTTTTTACACAGTTAAACAGTAATAACAGTGTGTATTTTGGTGACTGGTTTACTGGGAGCAGCTTTGATTGTAAAGTCTAATAGCAGCAGGGAGAAAAGACCTGATGCTAATGCTTTTGACAGCAGCTTGCAGTCAGTGCACAGAAGGTACACTGGGCACCAGTTTTTCAGGTGGGCCAGGTCTCCCTTTTTGTCAGCAGGGTCAGGACAGCTCTCCTAAAGTTTGATGGGAGCTGACCACTGTTCACACTGTCTTGTAGGACCTCCAGCACGTCCTTCCCTATTACTTTTCAGAACACCTTGTAGAATTATACAGGGAGACCATCTATACCTGCTGCCTGCCTGTTTTCCATGCCTTGAAGAGCCTCTTGAAGCTCAGCCAGTCTCTGGGAGCTTAGGTAGGTCCTTGAGGAAGCTTTTACTGCTATACAACTTTGAATAGAAACTGACTGTCTGCTGGTGAATTTCAGAAGGCTCTGACACGAAATCCCCTGATTTTGTTTACACAGCATGCACAAATCTTTTCTGTCCATTCCTTTTTCAAAACTGATGAAGAACTTAGAAGGAGCATCCATCTCAGTGACACTTTTAAAGCGTGAGTGGACCAGCAGGTCATTCATTTAGTTTTGTTTTTTATTTTTAAAGGCTTCAAAATACCCTTGATTTCCTGTGGCCTCCAAACGCTGGAGTTCCACTGTCTCTATCTCCAGAGCTATCAGAGATCTTGCAGTGTCTCATGACATTGAGAGTGTACAGTTGACAGTTGTGCTTTTGTTAAATCCCACCACTGCTGTAGGGAGTTAAAGGCCGACTTATCCAGTTAAAAAAATCAATAAAATAATAAAAGAATCTCTAACTTAATATTTAAATGTTAAGTTTAGCATTAAAATGCCAGTGTTCCCCGGTGGTCTAGTGGTTAGGATGCGGCGCTCTCACCACTGCGGCCCGGGTTCGATCCCCGTTCAGGGAACCAACCCCAGCCACTCTCAGTGCAGGTCCCAAGCCCGGATAAATGGGGAGGGTTGCGTTAGGAAGGGCATCCAGCGTAAAAAAAAAACATGCCAAATCAAACATGCGGATGGTCCGCTGTGGCGCCCCCTAACAGGAGAAGCTGAAAGAAAGTTTAGTATTAAAATGCCAGTAGGTTC
>NC_060899.1:157500-172500 GCF_014805685.1 Silurus meridionalis | reverse complement strand
TTAGTTTTATTAATTTTTACAAACTCTTAGTGGTCAAAGAGAGGAGCACATGCACTGTGACGGAGCAGGAAGTGATGCAGCACTCAGTTCTGCACAAACAGCTGTTTTCAGCTCGTGCTAACTGGACTTTGTTTACAAAGAAAAAAAGAAAAAATGGACAGTCAAAATCAGAGATTTGCACAAAGCAGCGATGTGGAAAATATTATTGGGGCGGAGTAACAACAGAGACGTGGAGATTTTACATCTTTGAGTTACAATAAATCTCACTTTACAGTTTTATATGATTTTATAGGTTTTATTGCCCGTTTGTTTTTATAAAATAAATGCTTGAAAAGTAAGTGTGTGTGTGTGTGTGTGTGTGTGTGTGTGTGTGTGTGTGTGTGTGTGTGTATTGTCAAGTCAAGTCAAGTCAAGTTTATTTGTATAGCGCTTTTCACAACAGACATTGTCTCAAAGCAGCTTTACACAAATCAACAGTGATGGTGAATGGTGTGCATTTGTCCCTGATGAGCAAGCCGTGGCGACTGTGGCAAGGAAAAACTCCCTTAGATGTTATGAGGAAGAAACCTTGAGAGGAACCAGACTCAAAAGGGGAACCCATCCTCATCTGGGTGACATCAAGAGTTTGATCATAAATCTTTCAACAATACAGAACACTGGAGAGTGGGAACTAACATGATTACTGGAGTATAAGATTATAAGTAATGTTCTTTCTGCAGTCTTAAACAGTCTATATGGTTAGTAGCTCCGAGTTTTATAAGCTCAGCATTTGTGATCACCACAGATCCAGCATCAGCTTCTCCATGCCAGAGCCTTTAAACACTCCAGGAGGTCCAATGTCAAAACTCCACACATGTAGCGGGATCCAAATGGCACTGGTACGTCTCTAGATGGTTCAGGATGTTTGTGAGTTCGGCATCTACTTCTTTAAAGGTCCGTAATCATCACGAGGTGGGAGGTGACTGGAGCTGGAGCAACCTCAGGATGCCTCGGGATGGGGAGAGAAAGAGAAGCAGTGGAGAGGAATTAGCGTAGCTGCTGTTCATGATATTAACAGCACAAGTTGATAATGTGCATGTGATCAGATGTTCTGGAGCACAAGGTTATGATGTGATGTGTGTTATGTGTAGGCTTTGCTAAAAGATACGTTTTAATCTACACTTAAATTGGGTGAGTGTGTCTGAGCCCCGAACACCGTCAGGAAGACTATTCCAGAGTTTAGGAGCTAAATGTGAAAATGCTCTACCACCTTTAGTGGACTTTGCTATTCTAGGAACTACTAGAAGCCCAGAGTTTTGAGATCTCAGGAGCGTGGCGGATTGTAGCGTGTTAAAAGACTGGATAGATACACGGAGCCAAACCATTTAGTGCTTTATAAGTGAGAAGTAATAGTTTGTAGTCTATTCGAAACTTAACAGGAAGCCAATGTAGGGACGATAAGATCGGGGTTATGTGATCATATTTTTTTGACCTTGTAAGAACTCTGGCTGCTGCATTCTGGACTAACTGAAGCTTGTTTATTAATGAAGCAGGACATCCACCTAGTAACGCATTACAGTAGTCTATTCTGGAGGTCATAAACGCATGGACGAGCTTCTCTGCATCGGATATAGACAACATATTTCTTAGCTTAGAAATATTTCTAAGGTGAAAGAAGGCTGTTTTGTAACCTGATTGATGTGATTTTTGAAAGACAAGTCGCTGTCTAAAATAACACCCAGGTCTTTTACCGTTGAACTAGTGGTTACAGAACATCCGTCTAAATGCAGGTTGAGATGCTGGAGCGCCTGTATACCAGTTTTTGGGCCGATGAGCAAAATCTCAGTCTTATCAGAATTTAAAAGTAGAAAGTTATGGGTCATCCAATCTCTTAGTTCCTTAACACACTCAGTCATCCGGGTTAATTGAGCTGTATCGCCTGGTTTAGATGAAATATATAGCTGAGTATCATCAGCATAACAATGGAAGCTAATTCCATGCCTTCTAATAATATTTCCTAACGGAAGCATGTATATTGTGAAGAGCAGGGTCCTAGAACTGAACCTTGCGGCACGCCATAATTTACTTGCATTAGCCTGGATAGCTCTCCATTCAAATCTACGAAATGGTAACGATCGGACAGGTAGGATTTAAACCAGCTTAATGCCTGTCCCTGAATGCCGATGTAATTTTGTAAGCGATCTAGGAGGAGATCATGGTCTATAGTGTCGAATGCAGCACTAAGATCTAGTAAAACCAACAGCGAGATGAAGCCTTGGTCTGAAGCTAAAAACAGGTCATTAGTTATTTTAACTAGAGCAGTTTCTGTGCTATGATGGGGCCTAAAACCTGACTGAAATTCTTCAAAGATATTGTTCTCTTGCAGGTAGGAACATAACTGTGCAGCGACAATCTTTTCTAAAATCTTAGACATAAATGGGAGATTTGAAATTGGTCTGTAATTTGATAACGTGTTTGGATCCAGATTAGGTTTTTTAATGAGGGGCTTAATAACTGCTAACTTGAGGGATTTAGGGACGTGACCTAAAGATAGTGAGGAGTTAATAATATTTAGAAGAGGCTCACCAGTTGTATATAACACTTCCTTCAGTAATTTAGTAGGAATTGGATCTAACTGACATGTTGTCGATTTAGCTTTGGCAATAACATTATACAGCTCTTCCTGTCCTATACATGTAAAACAGTGTAGTTGTGGAGTTGTAGGTGAGATTGTGTCAGGAGATGCTGTAAGAGGTTGAACTGCCACAATTGTTTTTCTAATGTTATCTATTTTTTCAGTGAAGAAAATCATAAAGTCCTCACTACTAAACTGTGATGGAACACAATTTTCAGAGCCCTGATTTGTAGTTAGTTTAGCTACTGTACTGAAAAGGAACCTGGGATTGTTTTTGTTGTTTTCTATAAGTTTGCTCAGGTGTTCAGCTCTAGCAGCTTTTAGCGCCTGCCTGTAGCTGAGCATACTGTCTTTATCTGTGATTCTAAATACCTCCAATTTAGTTTTCCTCCATTTTCTCTCCAGATTACGTGCTGTTCTCTTGAGGGCATGTGTATGACTATTATACCAAGATGCAGGTGCTTGGTCTCTAACCTTTTTTAACCGGATAGGGCAACGGTGTCTAATGTGCTAGTGAGGATAAGGTCTATGTTCTTAGTTATCTCATCAAGATTAATAGTAGTTATGGGTTTAGTGAGAAATTGAGATAAATCAGGCAGGTTATTTACGAATCTGTCCTTAGTGGTTGGAACAATAGTCCTACCAGGTCGATAACGTGGTGCAACACGGCTAATCTGCTCTACCGGTAGTGTGTACAGTATGAGGTAATGGTCTGTGATGTCATCACTCTGAGGTAAAATATCTATATCAGTGACGTCTGCTCCGTGTGATATTATTAAGTCTAGTGTGTGGTTAAAGCGATGAGTTGGTCTGGTGACGTTTTGTTTAACCCCAAAAGAGTTTAATAAGTCAACAAATGATAATCCTAGAGCATCGTTTACATCATCTACATGAATATTAAAGTCTCCTACAAGCAGCACTTTATCAAAATTGATCAAGAGATCTGATAGAAAACAAGCAAACTCTTGAAGAAAATCAGCGAGGGTCCTGGGGGTCTGTACACGGTGACCAGAGCGAGTTTACTATGTATGTCCGAAAGTACAACTTTAAGAACGAGCACTTCAAATGATTTAAAGCTGAATCCTAACATCTGACTAACATTAAGAGAAGCAGTATAAATGGTTCCTACACCCCCCCCACGACCAGTCTGACGGGCTCATGCTTATAAACATATCCTGACGGTGTCGACTGCTTAGACCCATATAATCACCTGGTTTAATCCAGGTCTCAGTGAGACAGAGTGCATCGAGATTATTCTCTGTGATCATCTCATTTATAATCAGTGCTTTGGGTGCAAGTGATCTAATGTTTAAAAGACCAAACTTTAAAACTTTTTGGTGTTTGTTTATCTGGCATTTTCAGTTTTAACTTCAATGAGATTGTTTCTGGATCTTGTGTATTTACTTCTTGGTTTTGCTACACGAGGGATAGATACGGTTTCTATAAACTGGGCTGTGTGTGAACTTGTAACTATTTGGTCTGTTGTATGCGTGTTCTCATTGTCGAAGATTTCCTGATGTCTTACCAGTCAGATGGTGTGAAGTATCCTAGAGATGTTATCTGATAGCACTGCTGCTCCAACTCTGCTGGGGTGCAGGCCATCAGGGCGGAAGAACCTAGGACGCCCCAGAAACAGTTCCAGTTATTAACAAAGAGAAGTTTATGTTCTCGACACCATGACTGTAACCATTCATTTAGAGCTAAAAGTCTACTAAACTTCTCAGCCCCTCGCTGGTAAGTGGAAGAGGTCCTGACACTATGATCCTCGTTGTGGGTGATGTGCTGCGTACCGTCTCCACCAGGATCCTGAAATCCCTCTTTAATACCTCCATTTGTCTCAGCCTGGTGTCGTTCGTTTCGGCATGAAGAACAACCGCTCCGAAGTTCTCCTTCAGGACCGCGGGTACCTGCGCAGCGACATCAAGAACACGAGCACCAGGAAAACAGCGAGTGTGCACCTTACCTTTAGCTCCGTAGCGGACATGCCGGACGATGGAATCTCCGAGAATCACAGTGTCGCGTTCCGTCTCGCGGAGAGGGGCGAAGCGGTTCTCGGTCGAGATCTCGAAGGCCTGTAGTGGTGGCGGGGGAGACGTCCTCGACCGGGGCTTTGCTTGTCTCTTCCGCTGCTGCCGCATTGTTGAGATTGGAATGGCCACACATCAATATGAATGGCCAATGGCTGTAAAACAAGAGCTTGTCTGCTACCTGGTCATCAATATAAATGTTAACTCAATATCAATATCCAAACATGTAGAACAAAAGCCTTTAATGATCTGCAGGTCAATAATATGCAGACTGTATGAATGGAGTATGAATGATCACCTGAGTTTAGCAGGTGTCTCTCAAACAGGGGGAGGAGAAAAGGATCAAACACAGTCTCAGATAAATGTTTGTAGGAATCTAATTTTTCATGAAAATCTTCATAAAATTTTAAATATAAACTCATGAGACATGTGGCTTTCAACTAAGTACTTTTCTGGATTGCTCCAGGACTGATTTCATGTATTTATATATGAAATTTAAATAATGTTAAATGCAGGAAATGTATATCCATGGCACTTCATCATCTATAACTTGTATCTTTTCGAGCAATATCAACTTTGAATGAATAATGGACAGTAAAGTCCAGTGCGTGAGGAAGCAGAAGCATGGAAACCGAGCGGGGGTTAGTGCTAGGCTAAAAGATAACCATAAGCGGCCTGCTCTACCATCTCTACCGCTTGCAAATGTCTGCTCCCTGGACAACAAATTGGACTACATCAGACTCCAACAAGCTACTCGGCGTGAGTACAGACACTGCTGCGTCTTTGTGTTTACTGAGATGTGGCTGAGTGACAGAGTTCCAGGCGCCACCATTCAGCTAGCCTCGTTTTGTGCAGACAGAAATGCAGGTTTGTGTGGTAAGACGTGCGGCAGCGGTCTGTGTGTTTACATCAACACAGAATAGTGTAAGAACTCTGTCCTCATTTACACCTACTGCTCATCGCTGTTGGAGTTTTTGGTTGTGAGATGCAGATCTTTTTATTTACCCTGGAAATTCACCACCGTTATTGTGCTTGGAGTGTACATACCACCTAGCGCTAATGCTAAGGAAGCGCTCAGCTTACTCTACGGGACTATTACAGAACTACAAAACACACACCCTGACAGATTGTTTACTGTTGCCGGAGATTTCAACCATGCAAATCTCAGGAGTATGCTCCCTGAATTTCATCAGAATGTGGACTTTGCAACCAGAGGAGAAAACACACTAGATGTTGTTTACATAAACATTGGTTTACTCAGACCACATCTCTGTTATGCTGATCCCAGCATACAGACCACTCAGCAGGTGTTTAAGACCAGCTCGAAAGCAGGTTAGAACCTGGCCAGCAGGATCCATGTCTGCTCTCCAGGACTGCTTTGAATGCACTGACTGGGACATGTTCATGTTGGGCTGCAACCAACAGCGATTTCATCAACTTGGAGGTGTACACGTCAACAGTGACCAGCTACATCGGCAAGTGCATTAATGATGTGACCATCTCCAAGACCACCACTACACGCTCCAACCAGAAGCCGTGGATGAATCATCTTCAACATCTCCCTGAGCAGCAATATTGTTCCTACATGCCTCAAGACGACAACCATCGTTCCTGTGCCAAATAAGTCTACTGTCTCCTACCCTAATGACTATTGTCCTGTCGTGTTCACACCCATCATGATAAAGTGCTTTGAGAGGCTCTTCATGAGGCACATCAAGACACAGCTTCCACCCTCACTGGACCCCATGCAGTTTGCATATCGTCCAAATTACTCCACGGACAATGCCATTATCACAACCCTCCATTTGGTCCTCACCCACCTAAACAACAAGGACACATATGTACGAATGCTGTTCATAGACTTCAGCTTAGCATTCAACACAATCATCCCTCAGCACCTGATTAAGAAGTTGAGCCTACTGGGCCTGAACACCTCCCTCTGCAACTGGATCCTGGACTTACTGACTGGGAGACCTCAGGCAGTTCGGATCGGGAACAGAATCTCCAGCACCACCACACAGAGCACTGAGGCCCTTCAAGGCTGTGTGCTCAGCCCACTGCTTTTCACTCTGCTGACTCACGACTGTGTAACAATGCACAGCTTAAACCACATCGTCAAGTTCGCTGATGACACGACCGTATTGGTTCTCATCAGCAAGAATGACGAGTCACCATACAGAGAGGAGGTGCACCAGTTAACAGCCTGGTGTGGAGCCAACAACCTGTCTCTGAACATTGACAGAACCAAAAACATGTTTGTGGGCTTCAGGAGAGCACAAAGAGGCCATTCTCCACTGATCATCAATGACTCCTCAGTGGAGATCATCAAGAGCACCAAATTCCCTGGTGTTCATCTGGCGGATAACCTCACCTGGCCACTCAGCATCAGCTCCATCACCAAGAAAGCCCAGCAGTGTCTCTACTTCCTGAAAAGTCTGAGGAAAGCTCATCTCCCACCCCTATCCTGACCATGTTCTACAGAGGGACCATTGAGAGCATCCTGAGCAGCTGCATCACTGCCTGGTTTGGGATCTGCACCATCTCGGATCGCAAGTCCCTACAGAGGATAGTAAGGACAGCTGAGAAAATCATCAGAGTCTCTCTCCCCTCCATCATGGACATTTACACTACGTGCTGCATCCACAAAGCCAACAGCCACCCCCCCCTATAGAAGACTCGATACATTATATAGTGTGTTGTAGCTCTATGTTGTTTAGTGTAGCACCAGGGTTCTGGAGGAACATTGTCTTGTTTTTACTGTGTACTGTGTACCCCTGTGTTTAGTAGAAATGACAATAAAAGCCTCTTGACATGACTTGACTCTGAGGTCCAGGAGAACATACTTCAGTGCTAGAAGCACGGCCAGCATCTCTAGGCAGTTCATGTGCCAAAGTAGATGGGGCCCTTTCCATAGACCTTTGGTGAAATGACCACTCATGATTGCTCAGCCACCCCGTGAGGGATGCATCTGTCATTAGCATTATGTGACGATCGGGGACTCCCAGCACGGGGCCTTAAGATAGGAATATGGATCTCTCCAAACATCTAAGGCATGTAGGCATTGCCGCGTGACCCTGGTCGTACAGAGGGCATTTCCCTTCCGTGAGCACCCATGGGCCCTGAGCCACCACTAAAGGGGTCTCATGTACAGTAGGGCAAGTGAAATAACACTGGTGCAGCTGCGACGAGCGATAGCAGTTTCTGGAACTGTTTAGCAGTGAGAGGCTGTCCTTCTCTGACCTTCCTGATGGCTGTAAGGATGACCACAATTCGGGCAGGGGAAAGCTGCATGCACAAAGTAGTTGAGGCACCTTCAGTGGCAGTGTTCCCAGACCGGGTCCTTGAGGGGGCCGGGACAGGGCGGGCACTGGATACTGCGGTGCAATGCGCCCCTTCACTGCTGAATCCCTATATCCCCTTTGCAGTCTCTTTAGTGGCTCTGAGAGCCAGATCCTCCTGCGGCAGAGATTGTGAAAATGGCCACCCGGGACACGCAAGCAAGTCCACCTGATACGCCTGTAGCACCGCCATGATGTGCAGGGAGGCAGCGGCTTGACCTGCCGAGGCATAAGCCTTAATTAAAATAAATTGCTTTATACAGATAATGGGGTGATATAAAAAAAATCTTAATTTTTATGTTCTAATATAACTTTGTAAGTTTGTCCTTGATGAACAAGCCGGTGGCAACTTTGGCTGGAAAATACTTCCCGAGATGTCATAAGGAAGAAACCTTGAGAGGAACCAGACTCAAGAAGGAACCCATCCTCATCTGGGTTGCACCAAATGTCAATTTATAACGGGTAAACGATCTTCCGGTGCAGTGATGGTGATCAGAAGTGAACTGTAGTCCCGAGTCAATGTAGCAGACTGTTGACATTAACTACAGTCCAAATCCATCCTCAAAGCACCCGTTCTTACTGCGGAATTCCATGGAAACACCCAAGGCATTAATAAGAAACCATCCCGAGCTGCAGAGTGGCCTCCAATCGAAGAGAACACCATCCAGAGGCAGACCAGGATGAAGTGGGAAGATCCGAGGAGGGAAGAGGGGCAGGAACAATGATCACTGGAACCTTAGGAGCATGTTTAACTTTACAGAGAGAGGGAGAGAGAGAGAGAGAGAGAGACAGAGACAGAGACAGAGAGAGAGCAGGGGTGACAGGAAGGGAGAGAGAGAGAGAGAGAAAGAGAGAGAGAGAGAAGAGGAGTGACAGGAAGAGAAGGATATGGATTATTATGTGTCCTTATTGTTGTATGAAAGTTAAGGACTGTGTAGTTTGGACTCCGGTAAGACTCACTAGAGCAGCAGATCTAAAAGGGAGAACCAGAAGGAAATACAGACTTGAGGATCTCTGGAATAAGAGACGACCCACCACACCACCATCGACAAACCTAAGTGAATGAACTGAGTGAGTGAACTCCATATCTATGATCTCTCAAGAAAAAAAAAGAAAAGAAAAGAAAAGAAAAGAAAAATCTACTGATTAAAGACTCCACTAAATAAATATGTGGTTAGTCTCGACTTAAACACTGAGACTGTGTCTAAATCCCGAACACTGATTGGAAGGTTGTTCCATAACTGTGGGGTTTATAAGAGAAACATTTGCCCCCTGCTGGAGGCTTCATTATTTGAGGTACCAACAAATAGCCTGCACCTTTTGATCTAAGTAGGCGTGGAGGATCATACTGCTACAGAAGTTCACTCAGATACCCATGAGCTGGACGTATTGCGCAGGGGCTTCGTGGGTAATGACAGGGTTTTAAGGGAGGAGGCAATCCCCCAGCATCTCTCCGTACCAGTGTTCCTTCCGCCCTATTACGTGTGAATACTAAGTGGGTGGGCCAAAAAAGGCTTCACCCATGACCTGGACACTTCAGTGTGCAGGTCGGGAAAGAAGGGAAACCCTGATGTGAAGGTTGCAATACAGGTGTCGGAAAATGTTCATTGAATTTACTTGATGGAGGCACTATCTGCTCATAAGCCGGCCATGTTATATGTCACATCCTCCGTAATCTTCTCGACCTCAGTATAGCAGAGTGAAATTTTTTTTGTTTGACAAACGATTGACAAAACAACACATACACACAGAATACTTCATGAACAAACAGAAGCTGGTGCCGGATTTACTCCATGTGAATTTTTTTTACTTCCTGGTCGTGACGGCATCCCGCTGATGATGGCCAGTGTACCATATTGACGTTATTTTAGAGCGTGTACACACGGGTGCATTCCCAAAGCGTTACAATGCAGCTCGAGTTCCTAAAAGGGAACTTATAAGGAACAAACTGATAGACACTAAACTTCTACATTCTTTTATAATTTTTTTTTTTTATATTGGAATAGATTCTGTGTAACCCAGCCATTAGGGGGGCACAAGCCAGTGCACTCTTAGTGCCGGTCCCAAGCCCGGGTAAATGGGGAGGGTTGCGTTAGGAAGGGCATCCAGCGTAAAACATGTGCCAAATCAGATATGCGGATCACAAAGGAGAATTTCATACCAGATCGGTCGAGTCCCGGGTTAACAACGACCGCCACAGGTATCGTTAGCCGACAGGGTACCGGTGGAAATTGGGCTACTGTTGGCCGAAGAAGGAGAAGGAGGAGAGGAGAAAGACGTCTACAGAGACGGCAGGAAAAGGAGCAGTGTAGGAGAGTAGAGGTTCGGGTTGGTACTTTAAATGTTGGTACTATGACGGGTAAAGGGAGAGAGATAGCTGATATGATGGAGAGGAGAAAGGTAGATATGCTGTGTGTTCAGGAGACCAAGTGGAAAGGGAGTAAGGCCAGGAACATTGGAGGTGGATTTAAACTGTTTTATCATGGTGTGGATGGGAAGAGAAATGGTGTAGGGGTGATTCTGAAGGAAGAGTACAGTAAGAGTGTAGTGGAGGTGAAGAGAGTTTCTGATAGGGTGATGATCGTGAAGGTGGAAGTTGAAGGATGATGATAAATGTCATCAGTGCCTATGCTCCACAAGTTGGCTGTGAGATGGAGGAAAAGGAAAGATTCTGGAGTGAATTAGATGAAGTGGTAGATGGTGTACCTAGGAAAGAACGATTGGTGATTGGGGCAGACTTTAATGGGCATGTAGGTGAAGGAACAGAGGTGATGAGGAGGTGATGGGTAGGTATGGTTTTAAGGAGAGGAATGTGGAAGGGCAGATGGTGGTAGATTTTGCTAAAAGGATGGAAATGGCAGTGGTGAACACGTATTTTAAGAAGAAGGAGGATCATAGGGTGACGATAAGAGTGGAGGAAGGTGCACACAGGTGGACTATGTGCTATGCAGGAGATGCAACCTGAAGGAGATTGGAGACTGTAAGGTGTTGGCGGGGGACAGTGTAGCTGGTTTTGGAGGCGAAGAAGAAGAGGAGGAATGTAAGGATTGAAAGAAGAATAAGATGGTGGAAACTGAAGGAGGAAGAGTGTAGTGTGAGGTTCAGGAAGAGGTCAGACAGGGGCTCGGTGGTGGTGAAGAGGTGCCGGATGATTGGGGAACTACTGCAGGAGTGATGAGGGAGGCAGCTAGAAAAGTACTTGGTGTGACATCTGGAAATAGAAAGCAAGACAAGGAGACATGGTGGTGGAATGAGGAAGTGCAGGAGGGCATTAGGGGAAAGAGGTTGGCAAAACAGAAGTGGGATCGACAGAGTGATGAGAAAAGTAGGCAGGAGTACAAGGAGATGCGGCAGCAGGTAAAAGGGATGTGGCGAAAGCCAAGGAAAAGGCATATGAGGAGCTGTATAAGAGGTTGGACACTAAGGAAGGAGAAAAGGAGTTATACCGATTGGCCAGGCAGAGGACCGAGCTGGGAAGGATGTACTGCAAGTTAGAGCAATAAAGGATGGAGAGGGAAATGTGTTGACTAGTGAGGAGAGTGTGTTGAGAAGGTGGAGGGAGTATTTTGAGCAGCTGATGAATGAGGAAAATCACAGAGAGAGAAGGTTGGAGGATGTGGAGTTGGTGAAGCAGGATGTAGATAGGATTAGTAAGGAGGAAGTGAGAGCAGCGATTAAGAGGATGAAGAATGGAAAGTCGGTTGGACCAGATGACATACCGGTAAAGGCGTGAGATGTTTAGGAGAGATGGCAGTGGAGTTTTTAACCAGATTGTTTAACAGGATTCTGGAAGGGGAGAGGATGCCTGAGGAATGGAGAAGGAGTGTGCTGGTACCGATCTTTAAGCATAAGGGAGATGTGCAGACCTGCAGTAACTACAGGGGAATTAAGTTGATCAGTCACACCATGAAGTTATGGGAAAGAGTAGTGGAAGCCAGGCTGAGAGAAGAGGTGACCATCTGTGAGCAACAGTATGGTTTCATGCCGAGGAAGAGCACCACAGATGCCTTATTTGCTTTGAGGATGTTGATGGAGAAGTATAGAGAAGGACAGAAGGAATTGCATTGTGTATTTGTGGATTTAGAGAAAGCGACGACAGAGTGCCAAGAGAGGAGTTGTGGTATTGTATGAGGAAGTCAGGTGTGTCAGAGAAGTATGTAAGGGTGGTGCAGGACATGTATGAGGACAGTGTGACGGCAGTGAAGTGTGCAGTAGGTACGACAGACTGGTTCAGAGTGAAGGTTGGACTGCATCAAGGATCGCCCTGAGCCCTTTCCTGTTTGCAGTGGTGATGGACAGGTTGACGGACGAGGTCAGACAGGAGTCTCCTGGACTATGATGTTTGCAGATGATATTGTGATTTGTGGTGAGAGTAGAGAGCAGGTTGAGAAGAGCCTGGAGAGGTGGAGATATGCGCTGGAGAGAAGGGGAATGAAAGTCAGTAGGAGTAAGACAGAGTACATGTGTGAATGAGAGGGAGGGCAGTGGAGTGATGCGGTTGCAGGGAGAAGAGGTGGAGAAGGTGGAGGAGTTTAGGTACCTGGGGTCAACAGTGCAAAGTAATGGAGAGTGTGTTAGAGAAGTAAAGAAAAGAGTGCAGGCAGGGTGGAGTGGTGGAGAAGAGTGACAGGAGTGATTTGTGATAGTAGGGTATCTGCAAGAATGAAAGGGAAAGTTTATAGGACTGTGGTGAGACCTGCAATGTTGTATGGATTAGAGACAGTGGCATTGAGTAAAAGGCAGAAGGCAGAGCTGGAGGTAGCAGAGCTGAAGATGTTAAGGTTTTCGTTGGGAGTGACGAGGATGGACAAGATTGGAAATGAGTTTATTAGAGGGACAGCACATGTAGGATGTTTTGGTGACAAGGTGAGGGAGGCGAGATTGAGATGGTTTGGACATGTGCAGAGAAGGGACATGAATTATATTGGTAGAAGAATGCTGAAGATGGAGCCACCAGGTAGGAGGAAAAGAGGAAGGCCAAGGAGGAGGTTCATGGATGTGGTGAGGGAAGACATGCAGGTAGTTGGTGTGAAAGAGGCAGATGTAGAGGACAGGGTGGTATGGAGACGGATGATCCGCTGTGGCGACCCCTAATGGGAGCAGCCGAAAGAAGAAGAAGAAGAAAAAGAAGAAGAAGAAGAAGAAGAAGATTCTGTGTCTTCCCCAGGGGCAGACCCTGTGGCTATCTGTCACCATCAGCTCAATGCTTGACCTTAACTGTTGTACATCACAAGTTTTTTCCACACTGTAGTTTTTTTTTTATCTAGGACTGAAGTTTTGCTGCTTAAATTGAACCGGTGTGGGTGAGGAACCACTCAGGAAGGGGGAGGAGCTTATAGAGGTCAAACCTGATCATCACTTCATCTAAGTGACACCTCACCTACTGTCCTGTTTCTCTGCATGCAACATGTGTTGGTCTGCTGACATACGAGTTATTACACACACACACACACACACACACACACACACACACACACACACACAGTAGAAAGTCTTTTTTTCTATTTCCAAAAAAACACCTCTTTTTTTATGGGAATGACTCTTAGAGGGAAAGTACCAGTGTGTGTGTGTGTGTGTGTGTGTGTGTGTGTGTGTGTGTGTGTGTGTGTGTGTGTGTGTGTCCCTCAGCTATGCAGTTTGGCCGCAACATGAAAATAAACACACAGATCCAACCACATGGATTTTTCTGGCCTGGAATCTGGAAACCAGTGCACTTTTCTTTCACCCATCATGTCTTTCTTTCTCTTTCTCACAGAGAGGAAGAAAGTGGGGGAAAGAGTGGCATAGTTTGATGGGTAGTTTGATGGGAAAAGAGATGGTAGTTTGAAGGGACGAGAGTAGGGTAGAAAATGGGGTAGTTTGATGGGGATAGAGGGGGTAGTTTGATGGTGAGAGAGTGGGGTAGATAGTGGGGTAGTTTGATTGGGAGAGAGTGGGGTAGTTTAATGGGTAGCAGTGGGGTATATAGTGGGGTAGTTTGATGGGGAGAGAGGGTAGTTTGAAGGGACAAGAGTAGGGTAGAAAATGGGGTAGTTTGATGGGGAGAGGGTGGGGTAGATAGTGGGGTAGTTTGATGGGGAGAGTGGGGTAGTTTGATGGGCAGAGAGTGGGGTAGATAGTGGGGTAGTTTGATGGAGAGAGGTGTAGTTTGTTGGGGAGAGAGTTGGGTAATTTGATGGGGAGAGAGGGGTAGATAGTGGGGTAGTTTGATGGGGAGAGTGAGATATTTTTATGGGTAGAGAGTGGGGTAGTTTGGTGGGGAGAGTGGGGTAGTTCAATGGGGAGAGAGTGGGGTAGTTTGATGGGAGAGAGTGGGGTAGATAGTGTGGTAGTTTGATGGTGAGAGAATGAGAGTTTTATGGGTAAAGAGTGGGGTAGTTTGATGGCGTTTGATGGGGAGAGAGTGGGGTAGTTTGGTGGGGAGAGAGTGGGGTAGTTTGATGGAGAGAGTAGGGTAGTTTGATGGGGAGAGAGTGGTTAGTTTGATGGGGAGAGAGTGAGGTAGTTTGATGGGGAGAGTGGGGTAGATATTGGGGTATTTTGATGGGGAGAGTGGGGTAGTTTGATGGAGAGAGAGGTAGATAGTGGGGTATTTTGATGGGGAAAGTTGGGTTGTTTGATAGAAAGAGAGGTAGATAGTGGGGTATTTTGATGGGGAGAGTTGGGTAGTTTGATGGAGAGAGTGGGGTAGTTTGATGGAGAGAGTGGCATAGAGAGTGGGGTTGTTTCATGGAGAGAGTGGGGTAGATATTGGGGTATTTTGATGGGAGAGAGTGGGTAGTTGGATGGAGAGAGAGGGTAGATAGTGGGGTATTTTGACTAGGAGAGAGTGGGGTAGTTTGATGGAGAGAGTGGGGTAGATAGTGGGGTATTTTGATTAGGAGAGAGTGGGGTAGTTTGATGGAGAGAGAGAGAGGGGTAGATAGTGGGGTATTTTGATTAGGAGAGAGTGGGGTAGTTTGATGGAGAGAGAGTGGGGTAGATAGTGGGGTATTTTGATTAGGAGAGAGTGGGGTAGTTT